>NW_020897691.1:8304828-8370627 GCF_003984885.1 Neopelma chrysocephalum
CTTTTTTCCTTTTTTCCTTTTTTCCTTTTTTCCTTTTTTCCTTTTTTTTTGTATTTCTTATAGCTTCCTTTACCATAAAGCTTAACTTTATCACAACTTCTTCATTTTATTACCATATTTTTTTTGTCAGGATTACACATTTACCTTGAGATTAACAAACTCCATAACACTTCAAATGTTTCACTCTTTCATCTGCTTCTTGAATTTTCTTTTAACGCTTTCACTATTTATGGTGATCTTTTTAAAGCTGATGTTACTGTAGTGATTTCTTGCTAGTTGGAGGACACTTCATTTTCCTAAAGACTTTTAATATCTGTAAGTTACAATTGCTGCTACAGAGAAGCTCTTTATAGCAATATCCTGACAGAGAGTCTGTCTGGTTGGCCTGGCTAGTACTCAGGTCTGCTTTCAGAATTTCTTCTGCCTCTGTGTATTCTTTGACTATTTGTTTCTGAAAGTAGTTAGAAATGATAAATCAAAAATTTATTGTTTGTGCCACGCTCTCATAACCTTCAACTATTCTACCTTTGACACTCTTGAAGTCTTCTGGTTCCAGTGCTTCCCTTTGAATCCTGTCATCCCATTCATATACCTGATATCACATCCCACTATGATTTCCCTACTTATGTAGATATGGATGTAAGGATTCTGTGTTGTTTGTTGACAAGGCTAATTTTTAATGACTTTAAGCTGTGTTGAACTACAGTATTATTCCTTCTCTGGCAAAATCTTGATTGTTACTCTTTTGTCATTGAAACACTGATATTACGGTGCTCTATTAATTGTCCTCTTTCCATTGAGTTTCCATTGAGTACTTAAAAGTAGACATCCTAGTCCTGCCATCTTGGTGTTTAGACTTTTAGCATTCATATAGAAGTAGTTATAAAATTGGCATCTCATGTGAGGCGATGATGGAATTTACATTTGGGGTTTTCTGTTAAGTTCCTGGTTCTTACATCTGACACTTAATTCAAGGAACAGGAATTGTTCCATTAATCCACTAGATCCTTTCATATTCTTAAATAAAGCAAATGTATACTTGTTCACAGAAAACAGCTCTTTTTCATTACAGGGTCATATGACAAAGTACTATTCATGCATACTGTCATTGAAAAAGTCATAAGAATTCAGACAAGATGTGTGGAAAAAGTAATATCATAAATTAATGTAAATGTAAAAAAGCAAAGTAATAAATGACAGATCATGCGGCTGCAGAAATTAGTGCCAAAGTCTATAGCTACTCTTAAGATTCTTTTAATGACACATCTGTAGAATATAAAGCAGAAAAGCCTACATGGAAAAGGCATTTCTAGTCCTCACTGTCTCAGGCAGTGGTGGGGAGTGTTTATTGCTCTTCATGAAAAATCATTATCAATTGACAAGCCAGAAAATATACCAATTTGTGCCAGAAAAACTAATTTTTAAGCTGTTGATGTATCTCTTTCATGACTTTCCTTATGGAATGTGATTTGAAGGATCCCTTGCCCAGAGCAGGAGAATGACAACCAGTCAGCATAATTCACTGCAGTGAATGGGAAACTTAGGATCACTTTGAGGGGATTTAGCTTGTATATAGAAATATGTGCTTTTATATATATTATATATATATGTTTGTGTCCATGTCTTGAAAAGTGTTCAGGTTTTTGCCGTTTATCTAATTGTTGTCTGAACAAACTAAGTCACATTTACCTTAATATATTTGGTTACAATCTCACATCTGCTTTTCAAATCCTTAGTGAAACTAATCGGTGTTTGTGTTTTGAAATAGCAACCTCTACTGGCTACTTAGGTTTGAAATAGATCTTGGCTGAAACTACTAATTCTATCTTGTATGATACATTGTGTATCTGTACTGTCAAAATCACTGAGCCTGCAGTGCTTGTATGTTCAAAAAGTGAATTATGTGCCAAGAAAAATCAGCATATATTAAAACAGTTGTGATTTTTCCAAAATATTACAATGGAGATTTCTTTCAGTTCTTCATTAGGCAGCCTTAATTAAACCATTCCAGACTTTTGCAGTCCCCAATCCAAAACCCAAGCATTCCAATTAAAATAATTCAATATATTTCTATGAACTTTGGATCTAGACTCAGATTTAACCCAGACTGTATTTCAAAGTGGAAGAATTTTATTTTAGAGACATTTTTATTTTTGTTATTTTATCAAAAATTGAATACTAATTTATTTTTTCTTTTGAGATAAATATTGATAGAACATTTTTTTTTGAGAACTAAGTTTTAAATCTGAGAAATTAAAAAGATTCATAGGATAAAACTGGCCTAACAGAAAGCTTGCACAGCAAAAAGATTGGATTTTAAAATTCATTACACATTCACTTAAGCACAGTAAAGAATACCTCATTCAGCAAAGCTGTCCTACTAAAAGAATGAGTAATGTATATCTGAATGACATACAGAAGATTGTAGCCTGCAAATTTTGACAAAATGGCAGATGGTCTATTTTCATTTTTCTACTCCCTCAACTTCGTATTTCAATTATTCCTGAATCAATTCAAGACAGCTTTCAATACTGTTGCAGAAAAATAAGTTTGGGCACACAAATCTATGTTTAAAGGAAGATTTAAACCACCCAAGTTGTCATGTGAGACCCCATCTGGAGTACCGAGTCCAGCTCTGGGGTCTCCACTGGAAGAAAGACCTAGATGTGTTAGAGTGGATCCTGAGAAGGACCACAAAAATTGTCTGAGTGCCGGAACACCTTTCCTATGAAAAAAGACTGAGAGAATTGTTGTTCAACCTCAAGAAAAGACTCCAGAAAGGCCTTATTGTAGTCTTTGACTGTATAAAGGGGGCTCGTAAGAAAGACAGAGAGAAACTTTTTACCAAGGTTCTGTAGTGACAGAACAGGGGGAAATAATTTTGACCTCAATGATGGTAGGTTTAGATGGGACATAAGGAAGGATTTTTTTTTACAATGAGAATAGTGAGGCACTGAAACATATAGAGCAGTTCTGGGTCTCCCGTCATTTGAAGGGTTCAATTTCAAGCTGGTTGGAGGTTTGAGCAACCTTGACATAGTGAAAGATGTCTCTGCCCATAACAGGAGGATTGGACTGGATGATCTTTGGAGGTACCTTCCAACCCACACCATTCTATGATTCTATGATTCGAAATCTTATTTACTTCTTGAAGACACAAAATATAGAGTCTCATCAGGATACCCAGGAAGAATTCACTGACTGCCATATCGAGGTGCTATACGAAGAAAATTTTGCCACGTGAAAAAACAGTCACAAAGGAAACAAATGCAAAGTTTAACAAGGAACTGAATTCAGCTCCAGTAAGTCCTGTGTAAATCATATCTCCAGTGAAGACCATTACCGTCTAGAGACTACAAACCAGTATCACACTGATTGTGTAAAGGCATCTCATCAGCTCAGCTGGCTTACACTATGTTTTGCAGCTCCAATTCACTGGGAGCTCAACTGAAATAGTTATCCATAGGGGGACCAGGAACCAGCTGATGGAGTATTCTACTAGTGTAAATGAGTAGTCATTGTGTAAATGAGTAGTCGTTGTACACAGTCGGTCATTGAGCCTGCAATTTTCTCATTTTTTCTCTGGTACTGTCATGCAGTAGATAATGAAAATGCTCATATGCCATACAAATGGTAGAGTAACATGGATAGAAGATTAGTTTCTGAAATTACTAGGAAATTTCCAGAATATCCTGCAATGGCATTGGAGTTTATTCGCAAGAAAAAGTGGGTGCCCACTTAAGGCACAGAGATACAAAAACTTGATGTCTGACAAACTCTAATTTATTTAATTCTTCTGCTCAAAGGTCAAAGTCTGAGAACAGTAATGTCTTAATCATTAAGAAAATTATTGATGAACAAAGAGAAGAATTTCTATAAAGGAAATACTTCTACCTAGTAATCCTTTGAAATCTAGATAGATGGACTTGAAAATCGTATACCAGAAATATGAGGAAAAAATCAATATCTGGCAAAAGACATGGCATGCTTTCAAAATATTTATGGTTGTGTATGCAGCAAGCAGAAGGAGGAAGATTGATTGAAGCTGTTACATCAGTAACATTTCTGACAGAAAAAAAACAACCCAAGGAATTTGCTGATAAAGGACAACTTAAGTGAGAAAAGGTGTTCTCAAGGGGACCTCTAAATCAATGAAGGGAGACAGGCTCTTAATAATGTTACTTAACTGACTCTGAATCTGTCCTAAAGTTAGCCATACGTGGATTCTCACTAACAACTAGTTTAACCAGTCCTCTAAATTAAATGAAAGAGAAAAATAAACTGTATAACTACATTCATCTTGGACTCTGGAGACTGGCTAGGTTTTATAATATTGTCTTTGAAAATCATAGTGGCTGGAGTGCAATAACCCTCTATTTTTGCATCCTACAAGCTCATATCTTTGCGACTTGATTGCAGCACAGCATGAATCATCAAGATCATCTGCACCTACAAGAGTGACTGATAAGTTAGAGTCTTCTGCTCATCACTGAAAGACTAAAATCTGGATACTGGATACAAAGTTGAATCAGAAGTAAGTATAATGGGAAGAAAGAGAACAATTATGTTATTGTTCATAGGAAATCCTTCCATACCTATCCATAAAATACTGTCTCTAGGCAATTGAGAGAGATACTTGAGAGAGAGAAAATTTAACATATTCTTCTTTGTAAAAGACTTCAGTAATTCAATTATTGAAGTGCATAAGTTCAGTGAAAAAGGACAAAGATATCCCTCAAAAAGGCAGATGAGAACTCAAGATTAGTCTCCTAAAGGAAAAGGAATTGTGAGAGTGTACAGATACTGAAGTCTGACTAAACCTGCTAACCTAACAGAGAGAGCAAGATTCTAGTAACAGTTGCTAAGTTAATTTTATCTACTGTGTGATGTCTTCACAACTGAATATCAATCTCAAACAGATAGAAAAGTGGAAACTTTCTGTGTGGGAGATTCCTATCAGTTACAACAGTGGGAAAAATTTGCCACTATTTTCAGAACCAGTTTACCTTGGGAGAGGAGTGGGGTGGGGTTAGAACAACGCCACTGTAATCTGGTGGCATAATAGTAAATTTTAAGGTTGGTAAATTAACTGAACTGATGTACCAGAGGTGGATAAATTCAGTATAGCCCTAATGGAAAGTGATTAAAAAAAATCTATTTTTTACCCTTGACTTAACTACCAGTACAATTTTTTCATTGCTTTCATTTGTGCCATTCAAAGGGAATAGGTTTCAATTAAAAACTGAATTATTACAGTGCATAATTGCAAATATCTGAGAAAATAGCACCACGAGTGATGAGAAATGTGATAATTTATTTGCTGCTAAACTATATTTTGCAATGGCATGCAAAATGGTTCTTTAATATTTTCATCCTGAAGAAAGGTAAATCACATGTATATGCTCTGCAGTTATTAGTCCTACTGTACCAGCAAGTTCTCGATGAAATAACTACTTCAAAAAACTGATTTTCAAAATCAGATGGAGTCTGCATGTTTTTGAGCAAAAGTTTCCAGGATTTTCTGCTTGCCCTAGGTTGGGTCATATAATTTTCTGGAAGGGGTAGTGTTATATAGTGCCTTGACAAAAAGATTTTCCTGATTTCAGTCACTGATTTTAGGTTGAGGATTAGTTGCTTTTATAATCCCATTGCAAATATTGAGAGGTTCTTGAACTACTATTTGGATATATAGCCAACAGTCTCAAAAAAATATGCCTGAGGCAAAAGCCAGTACACTGAGTACCAGTGAATGCCATAAATCATATTTGCTGAAGAGTTTAATGAAAAATATTCACAGTTATTTCTGTTGGATTGTTCTGTTACCAGATTTCCTCTTATTTTTGGTTAATGGGAAAAGGTAAATCAGGATGCAAAAATGGGCTGTTATTTACCGTTCTTTTATGACTCCTTGCTCTTCTCAATAGCTGTGACTTAGAAGGATTGCTTCTAAGTAGAGGCAAGTTGGAACTGAGTACTGCATACTTTTTATGGAATGAACAGCTTCATTTGTGGACCTAAGGCTTTCATATTTCCTAATAATATAGCTGCTCACAAAAGATCTTCAATAAGGAAAAGGTATGTTCTTTGAGGAAATAATTACCTTATTTAGAAAATATCAGAGAAAAGTTATGGATAACAAAATTAGTAAACAACTGAGGTATTAAATTAAGGTGTTCATTAGAATCACAGAATCATAGAATATCTCAAGTTGGAAGGGACCCATCATCAAATCCAACTCACTGCTTCTCACAGGAATGCCTAAAATTAAATCGTATCACTAACAGCATTGTTCAGACACTCCTAGAATTCTGACAAGTTTGGTGCTTGTTACTACTTTTCTGAGGAGTCTGTTCCAGTGACCAATCACCCTCTCAGTGAAGAACCTTTTCTTAATGTTAAATCTGAACTTCCCCTGATGCGGCTTCACTTAATTTTGTCGTGTCCTATGGCTGGACACCAGAGACAGGAGATCACCACCTCCCAACTGCTGTCCCCCTTGAGGAAGTTGTAGACTGCCATGAGTTTACCACTCAGCTTTCTCTTCTTCAAGCTGAGAAAACTAACTGAACTTATGCACTCCCCCTTAGTCTTGCAGGCCCTTGAGTCCTTTCACTGCCTTGGTCACACTTCTCTGGACACTCTCTAATAGCCTGATGTCCTTATTTGAGGTGCCCAAAACTGCACACAGTGTTCAAGGGGGAGGCTACATCAGTCAAATCAAATCATTATCAAGGATCAACTTATACAGTACACTCTTCATAGGATGTCTCTATGAACAATGTGTTCTACCAATAATCACAGTATTTATGTGTTGTTCTTCTTGATCCAAAATGCAGTACACTTGCATTTTCAAGGTCTTAAAGGAAGTGTAAGTATTTAGGGTTTAATTATTTTTCATCAGTTGGTAACATATGCTGATCATTACTCACATCTAAAGTACTTGCCAAAAAACCTGAACAAGTGAAATAGAATAATGAAGCTATACCAGGTTTCTCTGAGCAAACCAGTTTCCCACATTTTGCTGTCTTTCCATAAGTAAACATTTATGATCATTTATATTTCTCACTGAACACTGTTTTGAGAAGGAGCCATATAGTCTCCCATAATTTGCTATGAATGCATCTTGGAAGGTCTATATAAAACAAAAAAATAAAGTATGGTAAGTTGAGACTGAAGTTCAAACTGAGGTCTACTGGAGGACACAGGACAGAAAATCAGAATGGAAATCACTTGGCAAGCATATAAAAGTTAAGAAAATATTCTGGTTAGGCAAGGATGCATGAAGCAGCTTCTTGACATTATTCTTCACTGCACAACTATGCAAAAATGGCTCAGATGCAGAAAAGAGCATTTCCTGAGGTTGTTTCAGGGAAAGAGAGACGTAGGACAAAGAAAAAACAAGGTACTTTAATAATTAACTTTTCCAGTGTCTATCCATCCAGAGAAAAACACACAGCCCTGAACTAGGTGACAAGTTGTCCCTCTATGTTTCAGAGGGATAGCATGGAGCCTAACAGTGCGATTCACAATAGCTAGCATCCTGAGCTCTGAAACTCTCTGCATCCTACCTTCAGTATCCATAACCGAATTCTGACCTTAGACATGGATTTTCTCTGGTTTTGCTCAATGTCATCTTAGGGAATTTGATGGTTCCCTGTCGTTTCTGCTTAACTTCCCTTTTTCTTCTACTGTGTGAGAACTGCCATAATTCCTCATCAGCATGCAATGATTTTAATTTCATGAGCTCCTTAAAATCATGTTTGTCTACAAATTCATCTTCTCTCCCACAAAGAAGAGGGGGAACTCAAAAGTCCACAGAGATGTACAGTATTATTCAGATTGTTTCAGGCAGTGATCTCAGTGTAAATTTCATCTTTACCCTTCTCACTTCAAAGCCTTTCCTTGGTTCACCTTGAACAGTTCCAAAGTTCAACCTCCCAAAATTCGGGAAAATACTGTAGAAGAGAAACCTCTCTAGCCATTACGTTTTTCTAGACCGATCTGAGTTAGTGCTCAGCCTATATCCTACCCCTTTTTTATTAAAATTTTTTTCCACAAAGGACTTGAGCTCCTGTTTAATCATCAAACTCACAAAGTATTTTGATCACTAGGGATTCTGAATTTTAGCATAATAAAAAGAGAAAAATACCATTTCCACTCACATGTGGTCTATTCTGGCCTCAAGATGATTTCCATCTCACAAACAAAAATTACATGGGTCACTTTGACACTGTTGAGGATCCCACAGACCCTCTAAATTCCTTTTTTCATCAAGATTTCACTAAGGATTAATATGATGACCTAGTGCCTGGATCTAGTTGTAATTTCACTATCTCCAAAAACATTCATATTAATTATTATTAAAAAAATGTTCTTGAACTCAATTTGAACTTATTCTGGAAAGCTTCATGGAGCTTTAATCAAAATCTAACTCTAGAAGTTTTGAGGACTCCCTTTCCTCATCCCTTAAGGGCTCACTAAATTTGCCCTAGTTTTCTGTTAAATGTGTGTTTATTTGTAACACTGAAATACTCTTCAAATGAAAAATTACCTCCCGAGATCAGAAGCAGAAGGAACTATAGAATTCAGTACTCTGATTTAACTCCTTTAAAATGAAAGTCTCTTACATGCTCCAAAGTCCCAAGACTTACCAGCACAGCTCTTCCAGAGGAAGAAATTGAGCGATTATAAAGGTTTTACTGATAGAAGTCATAAGATTTATAAGGGACAAGATTTGGATTTATTCTACAGTGACTGTAGAAAATTAAGTTCACAGTCTTAACTCTTGCTCTTCTACATTTCTGGGTGCTGTTGGAAGACTGAGCTACACCAACTCACATGCTTACTTGTGAACAAGCTCATTCTGACAACCCGCCCGATCATCTGTCCTCTGGTCTCCCTTAGCAGGCACCCACACTTCTCTGGCTCTGAAGGGACCCTTGCTATACCAGTAGTCAGGAAAACATTTTTCTGAGTTGCTCCCTTCAACATCTCCCTGTAGGGTGAGATGGTGCCAAGGATCAATATGAGGCAAGTGGTTGGAAGCTATTGCCAGTGTGAGGAAAAGTTTGGAGTGTCTTTTAGTTACAGCAAGCAATGGGCTTGGCTCATAACATCAGCCAATAGTCCTTTTACTCCCCTTGGGCTTCTGCTTAGCATTAATTTGAAAATGTGCTCCAGTGGGTGGGAGCTGAAGAATGATCTTTTCTCCCAATTCTCTAACCAATCTAATGCTCTTACAGTCTCATTTTGAATCTCTTGGTTGATCTAAATATGTGGCCAAAAATTTTTGTTAATTTCTGTTTAGAGGAGAACATGCATACAGAAACAAATTGATGAGGTTATAGGAGAGCAAGGACAGAGCAACTCAGATTTTGACTCACATGCAGTCTTGCCGTCAACTGATAAAAGCCAAATATGCCATGTCCTCAAATGGGCGAAGTCATTCCCACAATGTTTGCAGGACATTCCTTCAACACTTTACAGTATTTTTTGAAAGTCCAATGTATCTTATGTCCTGGAAGAGTTCAGTTTTCAACTCCAATAATTGTAAGCTACTGTTCCTTTTCTTTGTGGAAATGCTTAACATGGGGGAAAGCATAACCTTCAAAGGCTGAAGAAAACTTTTGATTTTTTTGTTCTATGTGCCAAATTACTAATATAATCCATTATGAAAAAAAGAAAATCCCATGTAAAATAGCATAGAAATACAGGATTGAGTAGACCTGATTAAAGTTCTCTGTAGTTTTAGTACCTGCCTAATTTTTGTTGTAAAAGTTGTCATATTGCTATTTGGAAGGTATTTTAGGATGTAGTAACATATGACAATATTTTTAGATTATCTGGGTAATGTCATATGCAGCATGAAGTATACAAAAATGCTCAAATAAGAATGAACATCATAAATGCCAGAAGTTCACATTATGTTTCGGAGTTAGACATTTTTAGATACAGAATTTGTCCTGCAGAGCATACAGTTAGTGGTGCCCTGCAACAATACCTTTTAATAGTCATTTGACCACAATATTGTTTACAGTTCCAGATTGAGTTAAATAGAGACAAAAATAATGTTAATTTGACACATAAGTTTTAAGTTAGTGGGGTTTTTGGGGGGATTGGTTGTTCGAGTTTGAGTTTTTCTCTTTTTTTTCTTTCTGTAATCATATGAGTGTACTACAGACTTTAAAGAAGTTCATGAACACAAACTGAACATTTCAGTATTCAGAAGGGAGTTTTTAAAAAAATTATTATTATTTATTTTCAGAACAAATAAGAAGCAGAGGCTCACTACTAACTCTGCTAATAAATTAGTTTCAATTATCATAATCCCTAAAATAAATTATTCATGAAACATCTGATATTGACTTCCATAGGACAACTAATTATCTTAGGGGTCTTTTTCCCTCAAACTAGAGAAAGGCTACTCCCTGCTTAATCCAAACTTTGAAGTTATTCTTCTCGACTGAAAAAGACTTATGTTTCTTGGCAGTCTGAACTGATATATGGTGGCCAAGTGACTTCAGTTTTGTTAAGTCTTTGGAAACCCCTCCTTGGCCGTTCCTGCGAAAGGGGAAACCTGATTCTTTTGCCTGTAGTATGAGTTCAGGAAAGAGTACAAAAAGAAAATGTCTACTCTGAACTCTGAAACCTCAGCAAAATAATAAAGGCTCTTTTTTTTTTTTTTACCTCACCACTAAATGCAGGACTAATACATGCTGGACTTTTTTTTAATAAAAATATACCTTTTTTGGCTTTTTCTCTCAGATTAACATTGTACTTTTCCAATAGGCTTTGCAAGTTCCATGTCTCTTGACTCATGTCTTTTTCTAGTTGCAACTGTGAAGCTGCATTGTCAGACTACTTTAAACTGTTCGTTAGGACCCCTGCCACTTCTTCTGCTCTTTCTATGAATTAACTCTCATAACTGTTCACTAGCTTTTTCCAGTCAAAATGAGCCAGAAGTGCTGAAGCTATTTCAATATAGTATCTCTGTCAGTTGGTTTATTTGGACTGAAGCAGATCAGAGAGTCATCACACTTGATGATTGATTGGCAGATTTGGGGGCATGGTAATTTCAAGTGATGCTGTGCAGCTGATATTGGACTATTAACAATATAATAATGTCTTCAACCAGCAGAGCTGGAGTAGGAAGGGTGCATTTATTTAGTGCTTTGGTGGATGAGATGAAATAAGGAAATTTTTGCAATTATACTACGAAGTCTGAGAGAAGACAACAATTTGGTTGATGTATTTGAACAATGGCCCAGTCTCTTGTTGGTCAAATAACAGTGGAAAATAAGTTTTCTCAATACTTTAATTTCTTGGTAAGTGAAATACCAGCTTCTCAGTCTAGGAGTTTGGGACAGAAGTACCCTGCAGTGAAGAAGGCTGCCTAAGGTTGCTTTGTAGCATACAAAGCTGTGGCATTTTCATGCACTCAATCTCGCCTTGTCAAGTAATCATATGCACTGGCTGAGGGGGGAAACACTATCTTAATTGTGACCATGGAGATATTTACTTGCTCTGAACAGGCTGAAAAGAAACACCTCTCCTCACACTTTGGTAGGAAGGTTGAAAGAGGAGAGGAGACTGCAGAAGTCCTCTTGAAGGAAAGAATACAGTGCAGAGCAGAGGATTTGATCTAAAAAGTTTGAAAGTAACCACAATTATCAGTAGTTTTTTGTTTTGGTTTTTTGTTTGTTTGTTTGTTTGTTTTTGTTTGTTTTGTTTGTTTGTTTTAGTATGGGTTTTGTGTGTGTGTGTTTTTGCTTTTTTTTTCAGAGAATGCAGATACTCAACAATCTTCAGTGAACAGATTTGGCAGCTGGGTCCCGAATCTGATCTCATTTTGGGACACATCAATTTCAGTTCTGTCAAGTTGAATGGAATAATTTCAGTTTTATGCTAAAGAGCTTAAAAGAAAAAGTATCAGGCCCTGGAAGAGAAGTAGAAATAATAATTTGAAAAAGACTAAATAGAAATAAACCACTATTGTATTAACTTGAAAATATGCAAATGACTGTAATAGTCAAAATACAAATTGAATGGGTTAATATCAGCTTCTATGACACACTTTTAAATCATATCTAGATATATCACTTATATATCATAGTAGTATGTCACATATTGAGGCTCAGTCCTGCTTGTCCTGTTCAGCCTGCCTATTTCAGGGCACTGTTTGTGATTTCGATAACTTTGTTCTTCTAGTTTGTAAATTCTTTTTGTATCATTCATTTTTTTTCAAGAATTGGCATCATAACCTTGACGGAATATGCATGCTCGAGTTTGTACTGTAAGGAGAAGCTCACTGCAGCCCTGCTGATCAACTTAAATGCCCGTGTAGGACCCGTTGAGGCCACTACTGTGAACTTCTGGCACCATCTAGTGGAGGTGCTTTACATTCAAAAAAACAAATTATACATCGGTTTGACAACTTACTTTTATATCTCTCGAAATACAAAACTAAAGTGCCATATCGAGATAGGTGTTGTGTTATACCAGAGAGGGTTTAAGAGAGACGTGGCACATATGCTCACTTACTACCTTTAAAGTATTTATGAAGTGTTGGGAGAAAATCTGAATTGCTATGCAAAGTATTTCGATTGTCCAGTTACATACATTAGAGTTTTCTTCCAGACAGTGAGTTAACGATCCAGGTACAAAAATTGTTAAAAAATAATGAGGGCATTTAGTTGTGTAACAGCTTTTTCTCTCTTTAGTAACCACAAAACCTTGCTTCATACTGCAAGCTCTTCAGTGAACTGTCAGAGGACGACTATTTTAGGCATTTCATAGAAATGAAGGAAAGTAACATGGGTTTCTGAGGGGCTCATGTTACAGCCCACATCTTTCTGTTCACTCTTAGAGATGGTTCTTTATGTTCACTACACGGGTCAAGTAGCTTTCAAATGTTCCCCAGTTTGAACTTACTGCCTTGGTAATGGTAGATACTAGAAAGTACTTATAACAAGATGATGATGATGGAAGTTACTTCTAAATAAAGGGACTGAGGAAGATTTTACAATACAAAGCACCATCAGCAGAGGCTGTATGTGTCCCTCCTCAAATCCCAAATATTAGCCAGATGAGAAAACAATTGTCTGATGGCTAAATACGATGCAAAATTCTGTGCAAATGCCAACAAAATAAACTCTCTTTTCATTTGATTTGGCTGAAAAATGCTTCAAAACTAAATGAAACCATGTTCCAAACTCGGTCTAAACTTCCCTTGCAGTTAAAAATATTCAGTTAATTTCTTTATTGTTATTCTTCATCTCTTTATCCCTCTATTTCAGCTCAACTTCGAAAAAGAAGTAGCTAATTCTGTCTGATGCCGATAATTTCTGATTCAATTGGACCTGGAAACTTTTTCAAGAAAATATGATATTGTGATGAAATCACTATAAGGTTATTAGATTATGAATTAAGAAGTCCGGATTTGCTTCTAGGAAGCACATGAAGTTTTGGCTCCTTCTCCAGATATGCCTTTAGAGCAATCTGTAGACAACACTGACACATAATGCAATCTCATTTTCATTAGTTTTCTGCTGAGTCATCTGCCTCAACCAGTCACATATTCAGCGAGCCTTTTATGTCCCTATTGATAGTTTGTGTGCCAGGTAGCTTTTATGAGTCAATTACTTAAGATGACTTGAAACAAGCTTAGGCATCAGATCCGTTAACATGGACACTTTGACTGGAATGCTACGATTCTTCATGCAGACAAATATTCATCACAGGAAAGGTCTCATAATTCTGTTGTGACTATGTAATAAATCTTATTTCTAAGAACAGGGATGCTTCCTATTCATGTTCTTTGGTTAATACTTGAGAAGACTTCTACAGTCACTTTTCTCTGATTCATCATTATGCAGGCATTGCACATTTCCATTCAAGCTTATGATGATGGGTGCTCTTTCTGTGAAGAATAGTCATGTGGGAGCAATGTCACTGTTTGAATACTGTAGTGTTTAAAAGACAGGGATGTGCTGTGTCAAAAGGGAGATTCCTGAAGTGCTGGGTGGTTGCTGTCTTCGCTTCCTGCAACCTGGAAAAAGAACAGAGGATAAAAATCGTGGGATTTCTAATCTTTTACTTGATAGCGGGGACCTCAAAATGTTTCAGAAAAGTATTATTGCTCATGGATTTGGGAATTCTGAGGACACAGCCTATTGTAGTTAATTAAACAACATCAGAAAGCCTCTTGAGTAATTCGATTATCAGTATTTGAACTAACAGGATAGTCTTTGTCTCAGCTCTGAGTCAAGGTAAGAAGTGATTCCCAGAAAGCTGGTGATGGATATGGTTTATAGACCATTTCCAACATTTATTTTCATGCATCCAGCCTTGTTTGGACAGGTACTGAAAACATTCAGCAGTACGAAGACAATCAAATTCTACCAGTTGGTCACAAGACTACAGAAAGGGCTCTGGCTGTCCTGTTTATCAATGAAAAACTTACATCGTGTTTTCTAAAGCTGGCCGTACTCACACTTCAAATGGAATCAATTTGTAAAAGAAAAGAAATTCACTCCTGAAAAGGCAAAGTTAAAATTTTGGTTAGCAAATTAGAAACAGTTGCAAAAATCAATGTAATAATGTATGTGCATTATTATGTGTAAGTCTGTAATTAAAAAGGAAGTTTTCCCTTTCAGCTGATTTTGTGGCTTACCCTTTTCTATAATCTTAGTGCATACTCATTGCTTGCCATGTTCTCTTCTGACTAAATTACCCTGTTTTCCTTTTCCACCGTTCCCAAAGTTGTTTTAGAACTGTACAGATCATGTCATATGAGAAATGTTTGTGTTAATGTATCTTATATCAAGCTCAACATCCCTGGTTTGCATTTTAGCCTTCCTTGAGATCACAGATGACACATTAAAGTAACACAGATGACAGACTTAGTATATTTCTGTTATTCTCTACTTCATTCCCAAAAGCTTTGTTGGAGACTAATTGAAGCAGCCCAGCCTACTCCCAAAACAGCTGTTGTTCACATGTTGCGCTCTCTGAGTCTCATTGCTATGGTTCCTTTTCCATCTCTTCTCACTGTCTAGGCTCAGCGTTTAAAACCCCAGTTGATCCAACTCCACTTGCAAGTGGCCTGGATCTGCCCGAGAGTTGTCAGTTTTAGGTGAAGGCACTCAGCATACTGGAAAGGTCTTGACTTTCCCTGTACTAATGTGGCAGGATAAATAGATGTCACCTTGCAGCTCTCTATTCTGTGTGTGATGAGTCGATACAAGCTTGGTTTTTCACTACTAATGTGTTAACTTTTCCATAGGGTCGCAGTCTCCTTTGGGCATCTACCTGCTGTGGCGTGGGGTTCTCCAGAGGCTGCAGGTGGATCTCTGCTCCGCTGTGAACCTCCATGGTCTGCAGGAGGACAACCTGCCTCACCATGGTCTGCACCATGGGCTGCAGGGGAATTTTAGTTCTGGTACCTGGAGCATCTTCTCCCCCTCTTTCTTCCTTGAACCGGGTGTCTGCAGAGTATTTCTCTACCACATATTGTCACTCCTCCGTTCTCTGTCTGCAGTTGTTTCCCCGTCTTCTTAACTATGCTCTCGCAGAGACACTACCACTGTTGCTTTTGTCCTCAGCCTTGACCAGCCAGTTTGGGGAATCTTCTAGCAGCTCCTTACAGAAGCCACCTCTGTAGCCCCTCCACTACTAAAACGTTATAGACCTACACAAAAGAAAATTATGGGGAAATGGCTGCTGTTTTGTCCAGAAAACAGTCTGTGGTGATCTGAAAAATCTTGTTGTACTGGATTTCACCCAATGTAAGTCAGTCCTACTAAATCTCCTACTCACTACTCTTATATGGACAGTTATGCTTATGTGGGCTCTGGAGAAAAATCACTGCCAGCAAGATGGGTGGTCTCATCTATTTCTTATATGAAAGAGGAGTCATAGGTTATACAGGAATCAGAGGGTCTCTTTGTTGTTAAAAGAGCCAAAATCTTAAACCCAATACTGATGCCTGCAGTTTTTGGAACTTAACATTTAGCATCTTAAAATAAATTATTGCTACATCCATGATTTGATTTCAGTAAGCAGTCACCAGTAAATATTAGATTAAACCTCAGACCTTCCACCCACAAGTTTTGTGTGTCTGTGAGAAGAAAACTACCATGGACCAAAGCCATCTTTGCTGGTTTGCATCAGCAAAAATACTACCATACACTGCCAAAAATCTCCCAAACTATTCCAGGCTAATGTAAAAGCCTTTGCTGTCGAGGAAAAGCCTTTGCTGTCCTGAGAACAGCATTAGCAAGAACTGCTACAAATTGAATCAGTGACCCTGAGATTTACATTGACCTGCATTCATCTTGAATAAAAGTCTAGTGAAATCTAAATAGAAAAGTTAGTCTTTATTTAAAAGTAAATCTAAGAGCATTGTTGTTCCTGACAGTGAGCTAAGAAAGTGTTGTCATGGGTTGTCCTATGTTTTGCAGAGAAACTTCTGTTAAAGAAAATGCAGTACAACTTTTAACCTGAGAAATAAACCAGAAATTACTAGAAGTCAGGAATAAAATCTAGGAAACATACAGAGGAAAGAGTTTTATGATTAAAGGGGGTTGGAAACTTGGTAGCTGAATCATAAAATTGTAAGAATTGTAAGAAAACTTTTTTCAGACTAAATATTTTAATGCAATCAAACCGATTTTTTTTACCAACTTTTCCTTAAAAAAAAGTCATGTGACACCTGAAATAAGATTGAATTTTCTTTTTATTAAAGTTATAGCAAAACAAAATAGGTTGACACATTAAGAACAATCCTGGGTAGCTTGTTTTCCTTTTACTAATAATCCTTATGTAATTTGTGAATACTTTGGGGCACATTCTGCTTCATTTTTATTGCATTTGTAATTAACCAGATTTTCACCAAGTTGATATTGAACAGCCAGTAGATGGCAGAATGTGTTTATTTATTGTTAAGCTGAGCCCAGCTACCACTGCTCATTTAGAGAATTAAAACCCTATAGAGAAAAAATATGTTTGGGTTATGGTCCGCTGTGTGGCTCAGGCTGACCACATGTCCATTTGTATTACAGTTTTTATCTTTTCCATTGAATTATTGAAAGATAAGATACTGACATGCATGTTATAGGGTTTGGTTTTGGGCTTTGTTTGTTTTTGCTTACTTCAAGTACAGTAGTGTAAGAAGAACATAAAAGTGTTAGGGAGAACAATACTGACCCCCTGCAGCCTTAACAGAAATTTGTAGGGAAATCCCATTTTGCCTGACTGCCAGCCTTACCTCTAGCCACAATTCTTGTTGGCATACACCGATTGAATAAGTTTGTATCATGTTTGGAAGCTGATTTCTGGAAGTTGCCCTGGTACAAGCATCCTGTTTTAAAAAGAAAAATTTATTGATTTTTTGAGACACTGGTTTTGTTCCTTCTACAATGGGATAAAACCAAAACTTTTAGAAAGCTGTCAAAATCAATTAAAAAATGAGGAAGCTAGAAAGTAGCCCTCTCATATGGGTATTAGCCCTGGGGCTGAAGCATAGCATGTAGGGTTGGAAGACCTAATAAATGCATGTTCCTGTTCTCTCTGACATACTGGGCCTTCAGTCATGCTGAGCTGGGTTTGTCATGCTTTGTCTTATGTTTCCATGTGAGATTGCAGCCTGTCTGTAAAAATCATTGGCAGCTAAAAATATCAGTGAAATTGGTACAGGCCTGAAATTAGCACTTTGAGCTTTGAAAATCTCATGTGGTGCTTGCTATACCACTGACTGAGGCTGATCTGTTAAAAGATTCACAGTAGAGAACTAAGGAGAGAAAAGTCCTCTCTCTTTATGTCTGAGGTTATCACATAAACACTGTTGCATTTTTCTTTTCCAAGGAGCAACAGCCAAACTTTTGCATGTAATCCCAGAAATTCTGCTTTAAAAATACAATGTGCCATATCATTTAATCTTAGCAGAATGAAAGAGTAGGTTTATTCATTTATTCATTTTAGAGAGAAAAGCTCCCATTAAAACATAGGATATTTTATAGGAGCTGTGTTATAGGAGCTCTCAGTTTTTCGCTTTTGAAATTTTTTCTTTCTTTACATTTGTTTTAACTATAGCTCCCAAGGCTTGGTAAGGTGCCAAGTATATAGAGATTAAAGCCATGAGCTGGGTTGCAAATCAGTGCTATTTACTAAGTATTAAGTTGATGTTTATTTAAGCCTAATGAGTGAAAATTGAAATATGCAGTATGGTAGGGCCATGAAAAGACAGGAGGCCAGATTATAATCTCATTAAATGAAAAGAAAATGATGCTATTCAAAAATTAAATTAGATTAGAATCTGTGCCCCCTGCCTCCCCTCGCCCCCCTCCAATCTTCTGTTATGTGTTGCAGGCTGGATTCACCAAGGACCCACTTGGCTGTAATGCTTAATATCTGAGCACTTAATAAAAACTACAGCAACATAAAAGAAATTAAATCAGAACCTATCTTCCTACAGAATTTAAATAGACTCTGACAAGCCCAAGTGGGTTCAAAACAGACAGTCAAGTCACCAGGCAAAGCAGGCAGGCACAGGCCCACCAAATACTTAAAATAGGATATATTAAAATCCTGATAAGCAGGAGCATCCTGAAAGCTGCATGGGGATGCCTCTCCACTCTTAAGAGTTGCAGCCATGCCTTACACCTTTTCCTGTAAAGTGTGGTGTGGTGCAGTCAACCTGTTCTGTTTTACATGGTAACTCAGTGTTTACAGTAGCAGTTGCTTAAAACAAAATACAGAAATTATATGGGCAGCAGGAAGGAGAACACGAGGATTTCACCTGTCATATTCTTTTACTTTCTTCTTTCTTGACCCTTTCTATTGAATTGAGCATTATTTCTTTTCCTTACCATAAAATAATTTCTCCAAGGATGTTCATAAGCTCTACCTCCCAGTACCATCCCCTCTTAACCTGAAGAACTGAAGAATCATAGAATGGTTTTGGTTCGTAGGTACTTTGAAGATCATCTTGTTCCACTCCCTGGCCATGGACAGGGGCACCATTCACAAGATCAGGTTTTTTGAAGTCCAACCTGACCTTGTGCACTTCCAGAGATGGGGCATCCACAACCACTCTGGGCAATCTGTTCCAGTGCCTCACCACTCTCACAGTAAAGAATTTCTTCACAATACCGAATCTAGACCTACACTCTTTTAGTTTAAAGCCATTCCTCCTTGCCCTGTCATTTGCCCTTGTGAAAAGTCACTTTACAGCTTTCTTGTAGGCCCTCTTTAGATACTCAAAGGCTACTAAATGATCTCCCTGGAGCCTTCTCTTCTTCAGGCTGAACAATCCTAACTCTCTCGGACAGAAGGACTTGTTCTAAAGATGGGAAATAGAATATATCTGCACATATAGTTGTACAACACTGTGATTACACACAGCATTGTTACACAAAACCAGACTGCTCTATCGAAAAGAAATTAACAAAGACAAAAACATCTGTCATGACTAGTTGTTTTGCCTAATCTGTTCCTGGTTGGGTACCAAGCCAAGGCGAACAGGAGACCTGGGGTCTAGAAGGCATTTGCCACCTCTGCATTAAAAAATTAAACAAGCTGTGAAATGGTCCCAGTCACCTACATGGACAGTTAGACTGTTAAAACAATCCCTACCACAGCTGTGGCCTGGGAAGGGTAGTGGTGCCCAGAAATATTCCCATACACAGCTTGGGAATGTGAGTATTTGAGGCGCCATTTCCGACATGCCACTTTCCTGCCTCCAAGGGGCTTTGGATCCTGGAAGGTTTATGAACTTCAACATGAGCTGTAGGCTACCCTCTGTCAGTTTGCCACAGTGTCTGGAAATGTTTTTGGATGTGTTGAATTCCCTAGCCTTGGGCAAAACATGTTTTGTAGCTCTCAGCCAGGCCAAACCACGAAGTGGGTCAGGGGCCTCTTAGAACTGTTGTTCTACCAAGCAGACACCTTTCATAAGGTGTCTGTGTTTGTGGTGCCCTCACATTGCCACAGTTAGCAGCAAGCAGGAACTTTAAGTGGCGTGATTTTTGATAGGGTGTCCTAGGGTTGTCCTAGGCTTGGGCCTGATTTTCCAATAAAATGTCTCCAGCCTTCCTTTTCCTTCTGTTTTCTTTGACAGGAAAGGAAGGAATACAAAACAGGAGCTCAACCTGGGGGTATAAAGCTCAGAAGCCCTTGCTTTCCCTGGAGGAAACTTCTTCCAATGTCAGCAGATGGGAAGGGTAAATTTGGGGTGGATCAGACTGCCAAAGGCTGCTTTGATGTTGACCTGTTTGTTTGCTTTCTGCTTCCTGGACCCCTACCCGAGGGGCTGGGACCATCAGTTGTGGAACAAGCACAACAGGATGGCCAGCAGCAGTCTCCAGACAAGACGGCAGCAGATGTCAATGATAAGAGTGGGTGGCATCAGCTTAAGCCAAACCAGGCAAAACCTGAAAAGATGCAATCAGAGACTGAAACAGAGAGATAGGAATCTGAGGTGATGTGGTAGGTCTCTGTGGTGAGACAGCAATGGTCATTCAAATGGGGAAAGCATAGGTGGACACCTTTGGGAAGCCATGCAGCAGACCCTTCCATGAATTTGTCTGAAAGTAACTAATTTTCAGTCCTGACACAGGTCATGTTTAACTCTTTATAAGTGAGGATATCACATGCTAACAGGGTATGGTCTTACCAGCCCTCAGTCAGCATGAGGCCAGTGGGTACTGAGCATTGTGTCCTTGAGGCCACACATTACTATGTAGTGGGTTCCACTGGGCACCAGCTCACTTCAGCCAAGTTTCACGCGAATCAGAAATCGTGATAACTTGTTCGGATCTCTGTGACATGGCACAGGACAGACCTGCAAGTTCTGAAATATTTTCAGACATTTGCAGGGTTTTTTTATCCCTTAACCTCTTGGCTTTATGGTTTCTCATAGCTGAGAAAAGGATATGACCAAGATAATCTCTCACTGACAAGTAAAAAAGCAAAGATATGGATTTATTCAGGTTATTTAAAGATCCACTGTGATACCACACAGCTAATAAAAGAGAAGGTAAATTAGTTCTAGAATTTGTCAGTCAGAATTTCTATCATGTCGTTAATCTTGAAAATGGTTTACAAGGTCAATCAAGCCACAGAATGTCAGTCTGTATCTCATAATAGCAATGGGACACCCTGGTCATAACTAGTCATTTATGACTTGTCCATAGACGCCTTAATGCAGTGACCCTACTTATGTTCTCTTAGATACTTACTGGAAATACAAGTTCCACATTTTGGGTCAACCCCAGAGTGACCGATAAATAATGACAGCTTTAACCACGTTTTTCTGATAACAGTCAGATATTTTCCTCCAAAAACGGGAATTCTTGTCGCTCTGGTCATTTGTATCTTTGTTACTCAGCTAACATAGCCAGCACTATAAGATAAAGGTAGATAACATGCAAAGTACTTAGAAAATGTGCAGCGCAGTGTAAAAGTACGGATTTCCTCTAAGTAGTGATAGTGAAGTGTTTCCTGCCAGGAATACTTCCCTTTGAAGAAGTCAGGCAGATGCACATGCAAACAAAAAGCACCGATCAAGCCACAGTGTATTTGCGCTTCTGTCAGTGACCCTGTTTCAACTTCAGGAAGATGTGATGAATAGTGTGTCCCTGGACAGACTTCTGGGTTTTAAGGGACAAAATCCCCGTTTAGATTCAACGGGAGAGAAGGAAGCTGTATATGTCTTATGTCAGAATAAAGGAAGACATATCACTTGTCTGATACCCAGGCTACAGAGAGTACGTGACTATATTACTCTGAACTCTGCAAGAAGGCTGAAGTTACTGAAGTGAAATGAAAGCCACTGCTGTTTTGTGGAAATCACTCCTCTCTGAGGGAAAACAAGAAAGAGAACACCAGAGGGCACTATTTCGTTTTCTTAGAAACCTGGTTGCAAAGTCATGTTAAAACAGGGAATTATTTGGGATACTCATATTCTTCCCTTTTATTTTGGTTTTTCCAGCCTTCTTAGAGAGATCTTTTCTACTTTAAGAGAGAAATAATATTAAATGGCTATTTCAAGATTGCACTAATCAGTGACATATATATAATTAAGCATTGGGACCAGTACTGAAATACTTAAGCAAAACATTAGTGTGCAACTGGATCTTTGCACTGAAGCATTTCTTGCATTCAAGTCTAAGAGGCCTTTGATTGGGACCTAAAGGTCCAGGCCATTGAGAAATGAGAAGTGTCCTCAGTATGAAATGGCTAGATATAAGGCTATTAGTAAGGCAATGAGATTGAGAACATCATATATGCACATACTGGAACTATGCATTTATACCAGTGTTTTTATTTATGATAGTTTTACATGTCAATCAGGAATACAGGACTTTAAATTAATAGGAACTCTGGATACCACATGTAGATGCCTGATGGGGATCACTTAACTGTGGCTTCTATTGTTCTGATTAATTCAGAGGGTAAAATGACACAATGTGTAGAATGTGGGAGGGGGAATTAACTTATTAGGAAATTCCTTGCTTCTTCATTATTGGTCATAAGGCTGTTTATCATGACACAAACACAAAACATATACATCAATTGTGTCTTTTTAGCAGTATATTTTGTTCATTATATAGTGATCTTACAGATCAGGCCCATTGAACACAGTTAAAAAAAGATACTTACAAAGTTTTAATGACTGTATTTCGGACACAGGTGACCGGCAAATAAGGTGCAGATTAACTTAAATAAGCTATTTAAAGTACATCAAGAAAATAATTTATTAACCTTTAACCATGACTTTTAAATCATAAAATAATTTTTAAAATTTGAGAAAAAGTTGAAATTTCTAGTGTGGGTATTGGAGGTGAGCCAGTCAAAATCTACATCTACAAAATGAGTAATTGCATACACAAACAAGGTTTGTGGATTACAATTACCCATTTTGCATGGTCAGCTAGCATGAATGCATAGATTCAGCTTGAGGCCGCAAGACTGACATCTCCAAAGTCTGATGGAAAATTAGAGATGTGAACAAGTTTGAATGAACAAGCACCAATGCAATCACCCTATAAAACTCAAACCATCCCAAATGGGAGAATAGATGGTGGGAAAAGATAAAATCTACTATTTTTGTTTTAAATAAGCATTTCACAACAAAGCAAAGCACAAGCCCCAAAACTTGTACTTTTTGTGTTTGGCCAAAGTTAAAATAGAAGCAACAGAACAGTGGGGGGAAAGTCTTGTTTTTTAGAATAACTGGACTGAACAGACTCTGCTTCTAGACTCAAGCTGTTAAAAAATGTCACACTGAGTCTCTTCAGTTAGTCTTACAGAAGAAGGACCAATTTTTTGACTGTTCTTCTGCTTTCAGCTTTAGAAGTTTCAATGTGCCTCTTGCTACCGCACTGCACTGAGTTTTATGTGTAATTAAGCGTGCTGGCTGCATAGATGCTATATTCCAGCTGTGTCCTTAAAATGACACCCACAGCTTAATTGACTATCTGGACCCTAGCCTTTTCCATAGTCTGTCCACAGAAGTCTGTCTGTCTGCATAATTTTTTGACCCTCAAATGTAAATTAATACTGTGGGCACCGTTAATAGCCTTCCTTTGCCTGTATTGTGACCTAACAGTATGTTTGAAGAAGTGGTGTATTTTCTGTCTACACAGACGTCAAGGAGGCTTTGCAGTTGTATTATCTCATCTGTGGTTATTCAGCTGCAGAAAATCCCCTTTTCCATGATACAATTGGAGCCCAATTGACCACATTCCAATTAACTACCTTGTTAGTATTTGGCCATTGCTTTTACCTGTGATGGGGGTTTTTTTGCATCCTGAGCCAAGTGTTTAGCCAAAGATCAGGATCTTACAGGTTTAGGAAAAATCATAATGATGTTTATGTACAAACAAGTTATACATAACCCTATTTCCCTAAACAGCGTAAAAATTAAAAACAGGTAGATTATTTTCCCAGAGTATGTAAGAAGTCATATAATATCAAAAGTTTTCCCAGAAGTCCTGGGTTGAAGAGTTTCTCTGCTTCCTCTCAGGATGATACGTTCAATTCCTTTGACACTGAACTGGGGGTCTGCATCTGAAAGCCCAAAATTGATTATTCAAACAGTCCCTTTAAGCCTGCATATGACCTGACCTGTTTTCTTTATGCTAAACTTTCCCAGAATTCATCAGTGCCTCTCTGCTAACAGTCTTTTAGCTCAGTTGAGTTGTGTGACCTCCTGTGTTCATCCAAGACAAAGGCAACTATGAACATCATTCAGTGCAGCAATAAAAAAAACCCCAAGAAATACCTCCTGTGTTCACTTTTTCTATCATAAACCAGACATTACTGAAGAGGAAAGGAGGGATTCAAGAGGATACAGAAGGAGTGAATGTAGTTTAGAATCTATCTCCTGGACAACTGAGATATTCACTGTGAGTGCTGTGCTTTTATAAATCTGTATATTGTCTTATTCTCTTTACCCTGTAAGACACTAGAATATCAAATGAAGTAGAAGGAGCTGATGTCTCATAAAATATGCTGTCTTGTTCTTTCTTTCTTCTCAGCATAGTTATATTAGACATATTTCAAGCTTCTTCATTACAGTAGCCACACTCTCCTGGCAGTGTATTTCATGCTGAGCTGACCCACTTGAGTGGAGAGTGGTTCTTTCTCCAAACTTTTCTGCGTTGCAGATATGGTCTGTAATGAAAACAATGAGCAAGAAACAATATTCGCTTCCTATTTTGTTTTTTGTTTTCCTTATTGAAGTTGATTGAAAACCTGTGCGTAGTGTTTTCACCTTTTTGGCTGCTCCCTTAGAAAATGCAAAGATATTAATTTCACTATGCTGAAAAGCCAGCACAGAGCAGATTTCCTGCACTGCACTACAAATTAGGCTCATGTTCTAGAAATACAAGTCTAAGGACAGATTGCTACATCTCACACTATCTGCTGCTCTCTACAATACTGTTAAAGTTACTGTTAAATATTGTCTGTCCACTCCTCATAAAACTTACCCTTGTTCTGAAAGCCTATGGGATCCTTAAGAAACAATCATGCCCTGCAGAAGAAATTTAAAGACTTACGAGATGCTTAGACCTTGTACTGGTCCTTTGCACAGGAGTCACATTTCATTCAGTATAAGATTTTTTTACAGTAAACCTAGTTTTAATAACCGATCTTCCACACTGATTGCAAGCTCCTGCTCCACTTCAGCTATTAATCTTCTTCAGAACACATTTCGGTCATCATTGCTTCATATACTAAAAGCAGGTAACTACAATATTGTATGTCTGTTATAACTTCAGGGGACACCATAACATCACTGTCAGAGGTGTCCTTTTTCTGGTTCCAATCTGAAATCAAGTACCTGTCTAAAATATGGGACTTCAAAGTGGTTCAGAGCTCATTTTTGCCCTGAGGGATGGATTTATTTTTTTTTCTTTTTGAAAGAGTAGTTGCTATGGCCACATCTGGATTTTCAATTCTTTTGTAGCTGCATTTCAGTGGGTGCAGGATCACACAATATACGTATCCTGGCTTAACCAAGTCGATTACTTTAAAAAGGTCCCACACTTTCTTCCTATGCTACATTGCATGCTTTCCTGTTTTCACAACTGCAATAGATCTTAAAATGAGAAATCTTTTGTTTGTTAGATAGAATGACCAGCATGTGGCTGTACTGGCATTGATGCTGAAACCTGGTACATTAGAGATAAGAATTGCTTCCAGGTATGATAACAATAAAATCTTTCCCTGATGGTAAGATAATGAGTTCATAGTCATACTGAAGCAGAATACTTCAGTGAAATCTAATTTCCATCTAACTCTCATGGTTACTTTTTTTATTGGTCCTATATCTTAATATAAATGTAAGTTTTAGGTTTTTCTGTGTGGTAAGAATCTTATGGTTGTTATTTCAATCATCAGTCATTTACTGTTTATTGTACTGATATAAAAGGTCATGAAAAATTAAGAATCTAAGAAAAAATGTTTTCAAAATACTTGGAAATCAGACAAGCTTTTCAAAGTTCAGATAAGGTGTTCAGAAATCTCTTGTTTTATCCAGTTCACCTTCACTGCCAAGAACTATAAAAGCCCAGATTTTGTTGTTCTTTCTGCTTCATCCATTTATATATCATGTAGAACATTTTTTTGTAGGAAGCATTCTCCAATCATTTCTGCAGTTATTAAACAGTTGCCGGATTTTGGCCTGAAATTCTCCTTGTCTGTATTATGCTCATTTATCAAGCCATAATACCTCCAGATGAAGTTAACAATTAAATATTAACTCAATTAAATATGTAATTACAAAACATAAAATTGATCTGAAAATATTGTAAGTTCCTTTCAAAACCTGAATTCAGACTTCTGTTATTTTTATCTTATAGGAACTGAAACCTTATCTAATGTTATGTATTTTATAATAGCATACAAAGAGAATCCCAGAACCTCTCACTTCAGTTGTTATGTTATTTGTGGCCTAGGAAACATACACCCTCAAATCCAAGTTCTGGATGTCAAATAAAGAAGGAAATGAGCTTATTATTTTGTCTGAAAAAGTAAGTTAAATCCAGTCACACCTCACACTGAAACCAAAGGATAGCTTTTTATATGTCTCCATATGTTAAAAATATGCTATATCTACTATCAGTTTTAACTTATTAACCTTCATTTACTATCAGTATTGCAAATGTTAAAATCATATAGATGTAAAGTTGGGAGGAATCTTGAGAAATCACATAATCCAAAACCCTGCCTGTCTAAGGTAGAACTAAAGGCAGGAAAGTGACAAAATAGGAGGAATGTGTACTGGTTTTACCTGGGAGAGGGTTAATGAAGAAAATTAACTAGCTGATATGGGACTATGATTTGGATTTGTTCTGGAAACAGTGTTGATAACACTAGGATGCTTGAGTTATTGCTTACACAACATCAAGGCGTTTTCTGTTCTCACCCTACCCCACCAGAGAGTGGGCTGGGGGTGTACAAGGTTTTGGGAGGGGACACAGACAGAACAGTTGACACTAGCTGACCAAAGGAATATTCCGTATCATACGGCATCATGCTCAGCATATAAAACTGGTGGTGGAAGTTGGCAGTGGCTCCTGGTACCCAGCCTGGACTGGCTGGGCATTGCTTGGTTGGTGGTGAGCAATTACTTTGTTTTGCATTTCTTGTTTTTCTTGGGTTTGCTTTCATTTTACCGCCCTTTCTCATTGTTGGGGCTTCTTGTGACTTTTTTTTTCTTTTGAATTATTAAACTTTCTTTATCTCAGCCCACAAGTTTTTACACTTTTACCCTTCTGATTCTCTACCACAACCCACTAAGCAGGGTGAGGGGTGTGTATGAGTGAGAGGCTGTGGGGTGTTTAGCTGCCTGCTGGGGTTAAACAAAGGGGGTTGGACAAAAGCTTGAACACTGACAAACGGTAGTTAGGAGATCATAATCGCTCCTCAAGTCTTACTATTTCGCTACCATCAAAACACTTGTGATTGGTAAATTACGTTATTGCTGTTACCCATTGGTGACGGTTTTGTTAACTTTTGTGTCAATGGCTTAAATATAAGAAATGTGCTGAAAATTATCTGAAGGTTTCTTCTGATCAGAATTAATGTGGAAGTCAGTACGATGATAGAAATAACTTTATGATCTGACTATTTTTTATTTTTTTAAAAACAAAATAAATTGGGGCACAGGAAGGACTTGCGCCAGTAATGCATTATAACTACATAATGAAGAAAAGCATCTTGAAAGCTTCCTTCTTCTGCTCAGAATTACAAGTTGGCTATCACTAAGATGGATCCAGCTAAGGCAGCTGATGTTGTTGTGGGGAACAGTTCCTATCCTTGCCTCAGCTGGAAGCATCCAATACAATCTCTTAAATCAAAATAATTAGTGTTGGTCATCAATTAGGCACTGTATAAAAATACACCTATTTAAGAGTTACATCTGAAGGCAAAGGTCTGTGCATTCCCAATGCCTGTGTGTATCAGTTGGAGCTCTCAAACATAGACAATGCTGCATTATACATTAAAAAATTTAGGTCCTTAATAACTCGAACTTGGCATCTGAAATTAGCAAGTACTTCCAACTTTACTCTGTGCAAGTCTCATATCCTTGTATGTTAAACAGGGACAATATATACTGTACCTCAGGGTAGTTCTACAGATACTCTAAACAGTATTTGTAAAGTAATTGCATGTTTTAGAATTATGAGTGCCTAGAAAAGTCTAAGAAAACATAAATAATAGACACAGTGGGAAATAAAACTACTACTGAAATAGCTGCTAAGTAAATAAGAACTGCCTGTTCTTTGCATTGGATGGAAAAAAGGCTGTGCAGTCACGAAATTAAAAATTATATTATAATACAAATATTAAAGGACACTGAACTATGGTGGTTTTCTCCAACTTTAATTTTCTTTTTTACTTTTCAATTTTGGACTGATATTTTAACATCATCTTACTCTTTTTAGCACAATCAAATGACCTTTATTTTCATTTGTACTATGAAGTGCATGATTATGTCATACAGCAAAAGATTTTTGCAGTCATTCATACTGGATCATGGGATTAATCACAGGAAGTACAACTCTAAGTGAATTACATACATCATATCAAATAAATGGAAGCAAAACCATTCCACCATACCACTCTCCACTCCCTGTACAGCACACTGCATAGACTGCTTGTAAGTTCTTGAATAAATGTGGTAATTTTTAAGAAACTATTTTTCAATCCCTTCTTGCAAAACCAGGATTAGTTTTTCTTGTTTTGTCTAGTAAGATATTAAGCCTCAAGTACTGTGGTTTCAGGTAGAATAATAATATGGGTAGCTGGCATACGATCCAATCTGTTGCCCAGATGAGAGCATCCAAAGCTTCACCTTAATTATAAAGGTGTCCCTGGGACGAACACACCCAAATGTGTTGTTAGGAATTTGATCAAAATGCCATACATCTTAACCAGCACTAAATCAAAACATTCTGTTTTTTTCTTTACTTTACTACATGCTTTGTACAGGTAAGTATACATACAGAGCATAATATACCTTATATAGTGGCTTAGGAACAGGAATTCAGCAACCAGGTTGTCAAGCACAGATTTTAAAGAAAAGCTGCTATGATATGTCCTTTAAGAATCACAGAGATTTTGCCCCATCTCTAGCCCAGCTGCTCCCTCAGCCTCCTCAGCCCCTGCAACAGATCAGTAGGCCTCCCAACACTCCCCGTGATTTGCCCTATAGCACAACAACCAAACACAACTAAATCATTCGAGTTAATTCATGCCCTAGGGTGCCCTAAGATTACTCAGAATCAAGCTAGTCATTGTTATCCTTGGAAAACAATGGGGCGTAGTTAGGCCAAAAAATGAAACCAGTTTAAAAATAGTTGACAGCACCTGGGTTAGCTGAGGTAGGACTAAGCAGAACTCAGCTTTATGGGCAAACAAGAACTATTTTCCTTTTATGCCTACTCAGAATCAGAGGGTAACAAAGTAGCTTGTCACAACATGAGGAGAATTGTCCTGCAACTCAGGAATGCTGCAAGGCTCATATTGGTGCTGTGCTTTGCCCCTTCTCACTGTCTCTCCTAATTCTCAGGTTTACAGTTATCATCATCCGGGTATTAAAGCTCTGCAGGCATCATCTACATCTGTCTGCACCTGACAAATCCTGTATTCTCCCCCTCATATAAATCCTACTGCTGAAAAGTTGGTTTATAAATTCTATTCACTCAGGGTTAACCTTGCAGTCTTAAAAAACTCTTGGCTCGTAAACTATGTAAAGGGGAAATTAAAAATGAGAGGGAGGGAAACAGACAACAATTAAACACACTAAAATTAATTAAGTTTTTTTTAAATGTGCTGGTGACCAGAAGAGAAGCATGCCTGTTTCTAAACCCTTTCAGTACTTTCATACGAGATACATTTTTCAATTTCTCTGCTTTCTATCTTGTGGTCATTTTGGCCTTGAGTGAAGACCCAGAGATATATCAGTTTATACCGGATAAGCATCCATAAGATTACTTTCTTATCTGAACCTTGTCCAGAGCTCTTTGTTTGAGAATTCAAACCATAAATCAACTTTCTTGTGGTATTCCTAGGAATTATTTATTGTTGGCTTAACTGGAGACGCTGTAAGATAGTCTTTCTTGTGGTATTTTGGAACTTCAGATTATAACAAGATACTGTAGGTTCTCAAAACAGGTATGGACACACACACAAAATAAACAGAAAGGACCTACCTCAAATCTCAAAGGCCTGTGCTACTTGTGAAATGCTCACTATCAGAAAGAGGGAGCTAAATTCAACTCTCTCTCCTGGTGTAAACCAGGATTAATTCTCTCACCTTCAGTGGACCTATTCTGAATCACCAATAATTAAAATAATGATATAATAGTAAAAAATCTTCAACTGAAAAATTAGGTTGTGCCATCTTCTCTGCTCATATCATTGATTGAAGGAAGCTACATGACCATGTAGAACTAAGTTTGCTTTCTTTTAAAGAAAAAATATGGATCCAGAAGATCCCATCTCCTGTATCTCAAAACAGTCTCCTAATTATCTACATAGACTTTGGGGTCAATTGAAGTCAAAGATTTGTTAAAATACAGTAGTTTTTTTCCAAGATAATTGTATGCTATCCTAGATTGAAACATTACCACTGCAAACACCCCATGCATGAGAAGAACATTTCCCCACAGAGTGTTTAACTGGAAGACTGTTTTCATTTTCTGGTGGAAGTTGATTTGTAGTGGCTTGTACTGTGCATGTTTTGTGTCTCCACAAAATTCTCTAGCTGACTATAATGTTTTTATTAGCATGGGGTAATCTGAAATTATTTGCTTTCTGCTGTGGAAGGTGGAGATCCAGTGTCTGTGTAGGGTCTCCAAAGCCTGCTTTTTTGTTTCTATCTCCGTTTCTTCAGAAAACAGTGTGATACTCTCTAAATAGTATCAGGAAAAGCAGTAGCAGACATAAAGAATCAAGAAGTTCATTTATGTGGTTGACTCACGAGACTTCAAGTTTAAGACCATAAGTTTACAGACCTAGTACTGAGTGGATCGTTCAGAGACGATCCAATTCTTCTTGTAAAAAGCAAAAGCGACAGGGAATTCAGCTCAGATGGGCATAGTAGGAAGTCAGTTAATCCTGTCAACAGCCTTGTCACATCCTAGCCATGGACATCTGGCTCTGCTTCAGGAAAAGTGCGCTGAGATTGAACCATGGTCAGGAAGAGCCAGAGAAGGGTCATGGACCGTGTTGCACAGTCCTCTCAACAGCTGTACTAACTATGGGATGCTAGAGTACTAGTTGGCGTAATAAGCAGATGAAAGCAGGAAAAAAAAGGAGTGTTGATCTTATGAAACACCAAGAAGGAGGAGAGAGGTGGGGAGATCCAGGAGAGTGGGAAGACAACCCACGAAAAATATAAAGGCTTTGGATTTAACTCTCTCTGACTGTTGAAACACTCCTCAGGCAAGGGGAGAGCTGGCTCAGATGCCCAGCAAGGGTCTGTAGCCGGGAAGTGGGTTTGTGTAAGGGCTTCCAAGCTGACAATGTGAGATTGCTTGATCAGCTGTGTGTCCCTAACGGGACAGCAAGAACCATGGGTATGGGAATTTTCTTCAAAGTAGTCAGGAGATGGAGATCTGTGTGAACTTCATGGGGAGAGGAAGAGATGAAGAAAGAAAAGGAAACAAGAACTGTGGGAAAGCCTAAAATGGGACACACCTGTTGCACTCTGCCAACTGAATTTATGGGGCTTGCATAATACAGCCAGATTAAGTTCTCCTTTGAAAGCAAGAAAGTTAGACGAATGCCTCACCTTCTCAGATAGGCTGAAAACTTCTAACTGCAAATTTCAGACAAACTCATATGCAGTTCCTGAGCTGAGAGATGGCCTGAATCACAGAAGACTCAAAAGTCCCCAGTAAACTTCCTAGAGTGCCACAGGAATGTCTCTTTAATATCAGCATTAAATCCTTCTGTGAAGAAAAAGACAAAGGGTGAATTTCAACTGGTTAAAAGGTGATGTCTGCAATTTGGACACAACTAGCAATTCCATATTCCCACTACAGTCAACAATGTCCTGGTCAGTTAAGTTCAGTCCTGATTCATCTAAACCTCAGGCAGATATTTTAAAGGTCCCTGATGAATCACACCCTTGAAATACCCATTTCTTTCCATTAGGTAGGAAGGGAATTGAGGGTGACTAACTCTTAGAAGAGCTACACCCAAAAATTCAAGTAAAAACGGTGGAAAAAAAAAGGAGACGAGGATAAGGAAAATGAAAGCTGGAATTGCAAGGTGCCCCCTGTGAAGCATTGATGTACCTAATGAAGACCAGAACCCCCAATTTTATGCCATAAGAAGGCAAGTTCTGTTGTGGATGGAGAGGAGCAGGGAGTTCCCACATTAATTCCGTTCCCATAACTTGAATTTGGCTTGTTGCATCAAAGTTTGTCAGCATGACACTTCAAAATCCTTTAGTTTAACACTCTATTCAATTCTGATTTTACCAGTTGCTGTGCTATTTTATCTTCACAAATCCATATGTTTCACTTTTTCAAACATGAATATCTGCAGTTGTCAAATCTCAAGGAACCCAAGTTCAATTGCAAGACAGACAGACTCCCAAAAAATTAAAAATAAGAAAAAAAATTCACAAATATCTTACCTTCAAAAATACCTAAGTTTTTCCAGAAGTAGTAATCTGGGAAGGAAGTAGAACATCTGGGGATTTCCTGTGTTGTTATACAACCCTGAGAAAAACATTTACAGGGAAAGGAATTTGAAACCAAGAGGGCTTCAGTGACTTGATTAGTAATATCCAGAATACTCCTCTGCATCCCATTGTGGTTCCATTACATTAAGCATTCTCTTTTTCAAATGTTAGTGAATATTTATGGTGGTTCACTAAGAAAACACATTCAGAAAACAGTGGATATGAAAATGTTCTTTGTCAGCTTTAAAAAATTGAGAAGTAACATTCCTAAGATTGAAAAGCCAGCTCAGTCCACAAGCACTCCCCTTAGAGAAAGTACTTCCTCAACAATTTGGAAAGGTTAGCAGTCCTTCACATAAAAGAACCGGAAAAGCCAATCAGGAGGTTGAAGTTAGCTTTATTGATGAGAAAATGCATTTGGAGGACAAAAATCTGCCTCTCTCTGTTTAGTAATCTCAGAATGACTTAAAGGAGGCAATGCAGTGTTGCACCTCTCTTATTACCCATCTGGGTGCTGAATGTACTTCAATTCAGAAGGAAGGCTTTGTGGATAAGGAAGGGGATTGCCCAGCCTTCAGTGATGGGAAGGCTGCAAAAGAGGTTATTCAAATGCTAATGAACAAAGTCAACTTTGGGGAAGTCTCTTCATAGTTGTCTATTTTTAGTTTTAACATGGCTTTTAGTCCTTATTCAGCCACAGCATTTAATGAAGGCAATACATCTTTTGTTGAACTGAGCTGAAATTACTCTTTGAAATGGAATAAAACTCCCAAAGTCAAAAATAAATTATGTCTCCCATGAAGTAATCTTTACTGGTGTTATCATGCAAAAAAACCCCAAACAACAGCAAAACAACAAACCAACCCAAAACCTAACAACATTCTTCCATTTCCTGGAAGAAAATTTCACCACCTTAACTATCTTAATTTATTTTCTTTATTTGATGGTACATAACATATATAGAAAAGAAGCAAAAACATGGTCATGACAGGTCATCAAGCAAAGAAATGTTAACTTGGAGACCAGAAGTGTCCCCAGGAATCTGGATAGTCTTTTGTTTTTCCTCTCCTCATGTAAATACAGCTCCTAAGTTCCCATTTTTGTCAGTGGTGTTGTTATTTCTACCATGTAACCCCTTCAAACATTAAATACAATTGAGCTAGATGTTTCCCATGAGTCTTACTTAATCAGAAAGAGAAGGTGGCAATATACAATTCCTTTTCCCGTCCCTTACTTGATAAACACTAAATTTACTCAGATACACTTCTTATATACGGGAGACTGAGTGATACTCATTTGCCTGGAATTTTTTCTCCTGGAAGCTAAGATTTGTCATAGATTATTAAATCTATATTATTTGAGACTGTTTCAATTTAATAGTCATCTTTATGTTTTAGAATATGTTGTTTGTGAACCAGACTGTAAATACAACAAAGAAGAAATGCACTGTCTGCAACTGTTTTATTAAGATGAATTTGGATTGCTTTTTTTGAATGGATATTCTAGATTTTTATTTTTATAAGGATGGTTAATGTTGCTATAGGTCCTTTCACCTGAGGACCTGCAAAGGCTCACCCATCATTGCCTTATAAACCAGAAAGTATGCAGGAGAAACTTTACAGGACATAGCAGCATGTCCATCCTGCAGATGATGCTGAAGTCCTTAGAAAGAGTCAGAGGAACTTGAGTTTTGTGTAAGAACTGAGAAGTCCTGCACCTAAATGAATATAACCCATATTACAGTGTACTAAGAACTGTTGTATCTGTGCATAAATGCAGGAAGACCCATAAATGGTTTTATTTGAAATGTGCTTTTCAGAAACTCTGGAAGCTATTTGGTGCTAATGAAGTGCTTGTTGAGTAAGTAGTGGAGGACTTTCCTTCTGCAAGTCTCCTCTGCACAAATACCAGAAACAAAAATAAACACACAATTTGAAATTCCATGTATCTCCTGTTTTGTAGTGTCTCTTCAGGCAGCTTGCAAGACTGAAATACAGAAAGTGCGTGTGGGCCAGGAGTGGGCTATCCATTTTTCCTTCCCTCAGGGGGGGAGTGGCAACCACTGTTTCTTGGCACTCACTCAGCCCTCCTGCTTTGGCATAATCAGGAGCTGGAAATGTACCGTGACTAAGTCCCTTTTATACCAAATCCAAACATTCTTGTCAAAGCCAGGATTCAATTAGCATTTTCAATGCCAAAGGTCGGCAGACTAACTTTACCCTCTGCACAGTAAGTCAATACTGTAGTTGAAGGGAAAAACTTATTCAGCTTAATTTAGATTACCAAGGGACAATTCTGAGACTTAGTACATAAATTATAGTGGAAAAATTAGAGAATATGGGGGAAAATGGTAATTTTTGTTTGTTTTTCAAAGAAATATCTGTTGCGTCAGCAACAGTCTGAAAAGTGATTTTTACCTTCAGACATAACAGAGACATTTCTCAGCTGTTTTTGAATGCAAATCCTACAGTAACCCCCCCCCCCCACCTCTACCACCAGTCAAGAACGAGTGTTGGAACCAGTGTAAGATGGAAGAATTCAAAACAGAGAAGGTAGGGAATCAGATTGCTAGCATAGTCATGGAGGTATTTCCTCAGAAATGCTAAGTCAAGTTGCAAACATTATAAAACTCTAATAAACCAGGTTGTCAGAGAGCTGGGAGAAATTTCTTAGTTATATTACTTGCCGACCTCAGCTCTATACTTAATTTCATGCTTGGCAGACTTTTTATCTATCTCCAAATTATTTGTCTGTCCCTCTGACGCACTGTATGCTTTCTTGGCTCTCTTCTCATCTTGGCTTTCTTGCTCCTGAATTTACCCTGTGCATCATCTCTGGAGGAAGTTTGACTTACCATGATTTTGGTAACATCCTATGCACTTGCAGCTTTTTTTTTTTCCCTAGATTAGTTTACTTCTTTCTCATTTACCATCATACTCTTTGCTGTCATGGTCTGACTGAGCCTTCTCCCTTCTGTTCATTTGTTTCTCCCTGTTAAATATTTTGACAGTTTGTTTAAAGGCCAGGCTGACATTTTCTAGAAAAACTCTCTGTCCTTTATTCTTTTTCCCCGTTCTCTGTTAATCCTCTGGAATCCAAAGTGCTTCAGACTCCTATCATCTCTCTGGCTGCCAATTTCCTTTATTCCTTCATTTTTCCTTTGTTTTGCAAGTTCTTTCATATTTAAGCATGATTCATGATCCCCTCAACACCCAAGGAAATACTCCTCATGTCCATTTTCTTCTCCCAGAACAAGCAAGTTAAATACTTGAATAATTTTCTATTTTCTGAAAATTTTTCTTTTTGTGTGTGCAGGTTTCATGATTTCTCTTGCCTCTTTACCTCTGACAAATGGTTCACTAAGCTTTCCTAAACTTTGTATTTCTCAAGGAATATTTTCCCAGCTTTTCTTATTTTCTAGTTTTTTCTTATTTTCTGTTTTTACATTCTGCACTAACTATAAGGAAGGTTTTTCCTTTCCTGTGCTCTTTAGTGTAGATTTCAGGTGATTTTCCTTCATCTGGTGACTTCAGCTGTCATGTGGTGTCAGGGAATTATCTTGTTTAATACAGAACAAGACCATAGCGATGCTAAGTGTGCAATGTTAGAAATAAGTGAGCCAGAAGGGACACCCATCAGTAGGATTATGTGGATGTGTACACTCTTGAATCACTGCAATACAATGTAACATGCCTCTATAGATTATATGGCCAGGTTAAAGAGGCAACCTGATCTTCTCAGTGGGACAGTATTGGTGCAGCATTTAGGTGTCCTGCAGTCTCCAGTCAGGCATTTTTTCTTCTGTAAGAGGAATGTTAAGGGTGTACATCATCAGCCGGCTGAATGGCAGTAGGAAGTTCAAGGCTAAATTGACATTGTCTGTTCAATGTCGGATTTAGATTGTGTTGTCGAGTGGTAGAGGTGTCAGCCAGGAACAGTACCCCACTGAGAGGCAACTCTTTCCACTCCCCTCACTGGTGGAACAACTGAGCACCTATCCCTCCACTCCATCGAACATGGTAACACAGATCAGGGTTGAACAGTTCATTCTCTTCCATCTCATGCTTTTCCCAGGGAGGATTCGGTGATGAACCTCCTTCCTGAACAGTTTGATTTTTTCTAGAGGAGTGGAGATGAGTGGAAAGGAGAATTAGCTATAAAATTAACTGGAAATTCTATAAATTGTTTTTCATAGGACTAAATAGAGGGAGAGGATTGGTGCTGTGTGTTTTGAGACCTACTTTACTGACTTCGCCCTTTAAAAATTGGAAAATGACACTGCAAATGTGTTACAAGGGTTAAGACTCCACATGGCAAACATAAGGTCTGCTCTGCTGTGGTTCAGCAAATTGTCATTTTCAGCTGTGTTTACAAACTGACTCTACAACTTGACTCTGAAAAGCTCAACTTTATAATTTTCCTATAACATTAGATTTCTATAGGTATTTAAAAAAAAATAAAGGAGAATGAGAAGAGAGAAAAAAGGAACATTGGCAGTGAGCAACCTAAGGGTGATCAAAAGGTCTTTATTTCAGACATCTCTGGAACTGCCTATTTGGGTGGCTGCTACCTGCAGCGGGTACAGATAAGAGCACAGGAACCTGCCACGGCACCCGCAGTGCAATGTGGCCCTGTATTCTGTCTCTGGTGGCAACCAGCATCAGCAGGAAGGTGTGGAAAGCTCTCCTGATGCTGTATAGTCACAACATGTATTGAGCCTGGAAGTGTGAGGCTTAATGTCTCTTTCACATTTTTTTAACTTTGATTCCATTTATTTCAGTTATTCTTCTGGTTCATGTAAATGCCCAAGATGATTCAAACAAATTCTTGGTTCATCTACATTACATAGATTTTTCTGTCTTAAATAAAACGAGCACTGTATTATAACGTCTGTGGACCAGAAATACAGAGATTTCCGTGTAAGTTATTGCAGGACAGATGACACAGAGATGATGTTTCTTTGTGAAAAGTCTGCTCTATTTTAACGGTATAACCCTTGTCAGATCAGGGGTTCACCATCTTTATTGCAGATGGTGAACTTTAACTCTTAGTTAAATTGCCTTAGGTGCCAGGGCTAAATACTCTCAGAAAATATCATTTCAGGCCTCCATGAGATGTGCAGAGCTTTCTGGGGGATCAGTAGTTTCAACATATGGAAGGTTTGCGGCTCAACATGTGTTTGTTGGACCAGTGTCAAGTGCAGACCTCAGTGAAACTGCTAACTCAAAATCTTCCTCAGATGTTGTCAGTCTTACTGATGTGGCAGTTGTAGCTTGCTGGCTTGATGCCTAGGTGCAGGTTTCTATACTGAACATCTTTTGCTGGCATATGTGAACTCACATATTCCTTGGTGCTTTTCCCTAATCTTCTCATGCTATGTACTGTTCTCCTGGTGAGTTCACTGTTGCCTTGATGTTCTCTGATGTTCTCTGATGCCTGTGTGGCAGTTTTGCAATCTAATACTTCAAATTCAATATCTTCCTCTGTGTAGATTTTTTCTCCACCCCCTTCCCTATCGTCCCTACCCCAGATTAACTAATCAGAAAGAAGGAAAATTCTTGTCTTTCCTCCAAGCCCATTCCCTATGCCTTTTCTTTCGTCACTGTTGACGACTCTTCCATCTTTCCAGGCACTCAGATTGACAACCATGAAACTACCTTTCACTCCTCACTTCCTAATATTCAGGTCCCCATCCAATTTTGTCTTCTTTGCTTCTATAATCTTCTAAACCTGCCTATTTTTCTTCTGTGTCACTCATCATTTTGCTCTCATGGCTTACTTCAGCCTCCTTTTGTGTGCATTCCCTGGTACTCAGCTTCCCCAGTGCAGCCTACCCAATAATCATCATCTAAAATAATTTCTTCTTCCTCAGCTAAATCAGTGTTGCTCTCTTGTTTTAAGTTCTTTTTTTCTCTCACTCTTTCTATATCCAGTTTATAAGCATTGACAGAAGTTTCGTTTCTGCTGTACTCTCTTATCTTGGATCCTGTCATAATTGTTTGCCCTTTCCACACTCGTTTTGTTGCTGTATCCTCCCTTCCCATCCTTTCATGTTGAATTTGTACCATGCTTCTTCTAGTGTGCAAACTACCCATTTCTTTCACTTAAATCTTTGCTGACATGCCACCTTTGCTGGTTTTTTACCCCAGTATTTTCTCCTAATGTGCCGCTTACTGTTTCCCACTGGAACAGTACATGCTTCTCCATATCAGTAATTAGATGACTTTAAGCTTAGGGCTTGATATCATTCAGTTCTATTTCTCTCTGTCTTTATGTCTTCAGTTTAAACTGTATCCTCTTTCTCTGAAGTGGGTATTATGGCACAAGAACTGTGTTTTATCAGTTAATGTGTACTGGGTACTCATGTGGCTAATCTGCAGTCAGAATTATTATTAGTGAGATGCCAAGAACAATAAATATTTCTCTTCATCCTCCTGGGGGATCACGGCATCCAGAGTGACCCTTCTCCATTCCATGCATGCGTGTTCCAACCTTCTGTTTTGCAAGTACTCCACCAGGTTTCTAAGTGCATCCTTTGTTGAAAATATAGACAGAAATCTGGAAAACACCTTTCCAAAAGGTTTGGGAAGAAGGTTTCTGAAATTTCATTGCTGTACAAATTGTGCACTTGTATGTACAAGTTTTTTGAGGAAGAATGTCTTGCAGAGAAAATACAGTGAATGCTTAGTATTCACCTCTTTTACATTCAGTAGTAGTTTCCTAAGAATAAATGTTAATGCTTTTCCTTTCAAAAACACACAGAATCAGATGTGTATATTTTATATTTACACAATTTGGGGAAAATAGGCAGTATTAAGTGTTATTCACTGATGAACTTGTACAGTTACTTGAGAACCTTATCACTATACTGGCTTTGTTTGACAGCTAAACTCTGTCTGCACAAGAAATGAAATTAAATGATACTCTCAGTAGTACAAGTTACTTCCACACAACTGTAGCAAATATAATTGTTAATGGCAGCAGCTACAGCCTTTGTAGCTCAAATAAATTTATAACTGATGTGATCTGTTTGTTCTAATTGTAAAAGCTATTACTAGTGATAGGAGTATTACTTTGGAACATGCGTGTCAAACAGAACTTCTTTCTCTGTAGATATTTTTATTAAGAGATCTACTTTTCAAGCCAATAAAACTGCTTCCAATCTAAAGAGGAAACATTAGAAGCCTTATGAGCATCTAGCTACATGATATGATATATACATACATATATATTTATTTAAACATCAGTCTCTTCTGGAAATAATTCATTTTGGCTGAAGTCCAGAAATCTTTTGAGGCAACTTTATACATGACTTCAAGGATTAGTGGTTTCTGCTTGGGTTTCAGTCTGCCTCTCATGGGTAAAGCACAAGGATAAGGGCTAAAATACTTAAATATTTAGCCTTACTAATTAGAGCTAAGAAAATCAACCTTATTTGAGCCACTGTCTACTTTGAACTTGAACATAAAGTTAATATTTTTCGGAAGTGATTTATGACTATTCATGCTGTGACTGTTAGCTGAGACTGCTGAACATTGTGTCCATTGACTTCACTCGGAAGTGTGAATACCTACCCTTTTTTGTGTTCAGAAACAGCATGAATAGATCCAGAAATCCTCTAATTTCAAAATCTTCTATGGAGCAGAAAAATTAAGCCTGCTTTGTTAATGACAAGCCTCCTTGGAAACAACTAACACATGATACATGGACAGAAATTTGTCCTTTTCTCGATATATTTTAGTTCTACAGTACTTCATATTCTGTCCCAACAAGATGAAAGTTTAACATTCCAGTTTAACTTTCTGTACACATATCTCAAGGTACATATAAAATAATATGCATATATGTATGTTAGAGAGAAAAACAAATATCCACAACCATGTGAGATGAGAGGAATTGTGAAACAGTGGCTGGAATGAAAAACTTTGATGCAGATATATATCCTTTTCTCATTAGATTATTGTAGATTATATTTTATGGATCCACAAAGAAAATGAGAAACAATACAAAAATAGGAGAATTGTTATTTGTCTTGTAAAAATATTTGCTGAAGGAATAAACTCCTTGAAACCTTAATGTTTACGTTCCCACAGTTTAAACAAAAACATCTTTAAGGCACTTGGTTTCAAAGAGTAATTCTGTGTGTGGGAATAGAAACTCTAGCAATAGGACCAGTTTGCTGGGCAGTTCTGATTTATATGTGATTTATAAGGCAGACTCGCCAAGTTTATGTTCCCTATGCAATGCTGAGGGCCAAAGCCTGTTCTGGTGCCAGCCAGCACAGCTCCACTGTTCATGGACATACCTAATAAAAATAAGCCAAGCATGTGTCTCTCACAGTTCCTGGAATAGCCACTTCTATACTTAACTATTACGGTAGAGTATTCCAGTGAGACATTTGCCAGACTGGTACAACTAAACCCAACGTCTAACTCTGATGAAGTTTGCTGCAAGGTGTATGTTACGTATCAGTGTTGACATGGGTGTGCTCATTTATAAACATAGGTTTATTTAAAGTAGTTGGGTCTGGAGGGATGTAGTACATGTTTTCAGGAAAGATCATAATATTCACTGGCATATGCATGCAGCCATATGCCAAAAAAAATAAAAAGACAAATATCATGTAACTGCACAAGCTTATGTTATGAGACCAACAACTGCAGTCCAAATCTAAGGCAATTCCCCATCCATAGGCTTTGTCCCATATGTACTGCTGTCTTTCTGACCTGGATCAATAAAATTCGCAGCTAATTTGGAGAATCAGTTTCACATAGGACAAGCCCCTACTACACTTATTTGAAGGGCAAGTGGAATTCAGAGATTTCCAGGACAGAACTGAAACATTTTCATCATGTCTGTGCTGCTCTAGGACTGCTTTTACATTCTTTTAGGATGAAAGACATGATAGTCTTACATGTGTATAATATTAGGGATATGGTCTGGTGAAGCAGGCATGCATAAAGCATCAAGCTGCTCAATGTGTTCTCAAGGGATTTTCCACACACAAGCTGGTCAGGATGCTTTTTTTTTAATTAAACATCTCTTCCCTTGAAAACGATGATCTCTTGAAACTGTAACTTTTCAGGAAAGAAAAATAATTTTTTCAAATTTTTTGTAGTGAGGAGTCTCAGGTCCAGGATGACGTTTCTGGTGAGGGAGGGAGAGAGAGCATGTTGTGTCCCATGCTATAAAGTGATTTGTGGTTCTCAGGCTGCTGGTGGTGAGGCTCCAGGAGCTTAAGGTAGCAGCTTTTCATTATGAGGCTTCTCTATTTTACTGAATTTCAGAGGAAAAAAATGAGGATTTCAAGATATCCCAGATTCTTCCTTGCACAAAATGAAAACAAATGTTGAAACTTGGTGTGACTGTGCATGAATACTGTATAAGCGCATGTATTGGAATTTTCGTTTCCCAGCCATTGCTGTCACACAGTTGATGTATGGTGCTGGCTTAATATTAATTTTTCTGAGGTTAATATTTTCTATGAATCCATCAACCAAGGCCCATCTAGCTGCTGAATGTTCTGGCACTTACAGATGCTGCGAGGCAGCTGTGATCTTCTCTCTGTATAGACTGTTTTCTGGCACGCAAAGATAATTTTCACAAATTCCTAGACAGTAGTGTCTTGTGAAGACGAAAAATGTCCAGATGTAAACTGAAGTCCATATTCTCAGCTAGGGTAAATGGTGTAGTGCTGACTTCAGCTTTGCCATGTTGAAGTACATGCAAATCCACGGTTTGTATTTGACCCACCATTTAGGACATACCATTAACACATACCACAATGCCTGACTGCAGATCCTTTGAACAACTCTGGATATGTGGCAAACTGGGGAAATTTCTACTGTGCATGAAGCTGCCATGTGGGAAAGCCACATTTCCACTTTCCAATGAAGAAAAACTTGCTAGTGAATGTTCTGGGTGAATTACAACCCTTAAGCATTTGGTAAAAATGCCTTCAATTGCTTGCAATAGCCTCTGTGCAGATGCTAGCTTGTAACTTTCCATCATGGAAGTATGAAATACCATGCTGGGGACATATCTGACAAATCACTGTTTTAGAAACAGCATGTCTAATCAAGGGAGGAGAAGAAAAAAATCTGTGTAATAGAAAAGTTGTCCAGTATTCTTGCCAGAATTTAGGTCTGATTGTACAGGTCTCCCAAGTGTTTGGTGATATGGTTTACTGAAGCTCATACCTGGATTTGCTGTGGGTTTCTTTTAAATTCATAATCAATAAAATGAAATTTAAGAGAGGAAGACTCAGTATTGCTTAGCTGAATTTCAATGTGAAGCATGTCCTGCGATGCAGTTAGGCAACTACTTTTAAGAGCAGGCACTGTAAAAATACTTTCGATTCAGTTGTAATAAAAAGATATGATCATCACCTCCTGAAGACAGCAGAAGTTCAGAAATTGCCTTTGTTTCCTATCAATGCAAATAGTTAATGCATTTTCTCCTTGTTTCCAAGTATCCAGCTAAACTACAACCTTCTCCTTTGAATAAGTAGCAGAACGAGTAGGAATTCAGTGATTGTCTGACAACTCCTGATTGTAGGCTTCTCGTAATTAGAGGAACAGTGTTGCTTTTGGGATAAAGCTTGAGACCTGCCATGTGAAGTCCTTACTCACTTCCTACATCGCTACTGATCCTTTGGTATGACCTTAGGGGAGCTGTGCTATTTATGCAATGCTTTTGCAACAAACGTGGGTAAAGCCCTTTCCAAATCTTCATTTGCGAAGCCTAGCCATGAGTGAGTTGAGTGAGTGAGTAATTATACTTCATGGAAATAGGAGATAATGACATTTTGTTTTCTTTGTTCGGTCTTTAAATATTTTTCAATTAAGAATACTATGTGGTTGCAATCTAGGGAGTATTGACCTCAGCTGAAAGCTTTCTGCTAAATTCAGCCTGTTTTATCAGTCTATCTAAGAGTAAGGAGTTATTAAATGTTGCTGATGTATTTTAAAAAATCCTTTCACTTTGAAGTGCATCAGGTTCCAAAGACTGTTTACTCCATTGGGGCTTACAGATCTTAGGATGACTTTTTGTTCATAGTTTCCTAGCACCTAAAATTCTTTGAAAATTCTTGTTATATTTTCACACTAGCCAGAAGCTCCAAGATGACCCTGGAGCAAACTCTTGCAAATCTTTGAAACTCAGCAAGGGCTGCTGAGGCCCAGATTCTATTGAGCAGACAAGGCTTGTGTGTGGTTTTGTGTTTTCCAGCAGAGTTTCCCACAGTTACACTTTTAATATCTTTTAAAAATGATTTTAAAGTAAGTCAAAGGAGAAATTGCCTAACAATGTAACAAAAAGCCTGAAAGAAGCAAAATAGTCTGTGATTCAAAACATAGAACTGCCGCTTTAAATACCATATCAAATTGTTGAATCTAAGCCAAACTTCAATCATATTTGCATATTTTGGTTTAAATAAACAGCACTGCAGTAGCAAATGGAACAGTCTAACTTCACTGTTTACAGTTAAGAAAAGCCAGCTCTGGAGGCCAATTCGGTTATGAACAACAGTTTCAGATTTATTTTGTTCTTTATTTGCTTTACACTTGGGCAGAGAGGTAAACCACTGCATGTAGTCAAGCCAAACATGCGACCTGAAATTGAGTATGTGCTGCTTGTGTTGCTATTTAACACAACTAGAGCATCTTTCTGAAGAGAAATTGCTTCTTTAATGGGGTCATGTTTGCATGAAATACAATAAGGCTTGGGGCATACTGAAGTCTGCACCTCATTTTTTCAGCTTTCCCCTAGGCTTCTGTGCTGTTACCTTCTTCTGCATCGGTCAGAGGTGGGACCCAATAACAACCTGGTCTTCTGTTCAAACATTGATGTCTTAGAAGGGTTCACCCAAGGTCTGTGCCACAGTGCTAAAACCACGTTTCCACCTGCATACGAAAAACACAGTTTAAAATCAGCTTAAAATGTTGCAGTTCACGTATATAGGGTTGAACCAAATATGATGCTGACAAAAGCTTAGTGGAAGACCTCAGCAAAATGTATCTACTCACTCTTGCCTGCAAAAATGCATGCAGTTCTAGTAGCTCTTTGCCAGAGCTAACTCTTTTTTTTCCCAGTTGGTACAATTGATTTGAGCACTTTCTCAATGAGAAACCCAGCACTAAAAATCAGCATCATATCTGGTAGGCTATTGGCCTTTTCCAGACCAAGGCTTAGATCTGTAGACACATGTTGTGTCCTTAATGATGTACTAGAAGAAGGCTTCCTCAGCATGCATATTTTACTAGCATACATTTCAGTAGCACCACAGATTCATAAATAATGTCTCTTTTTGTAAGCCAAACTAAGTAGGTTTTAGGATTTTCTTGTTCTTTAACGGTTTTAGATGCTTTTACATCTTTTGCCAGGATTTCTTCTGTTACAGCCCAAGGACCACATTACTAACTGCACCTTATTATCAAAGTGAATAGATCCCACTGCCATAACAAGGAAGAAAACATAATTTAGATTGCAGGTACTTTACATTTCATGTTCACTAAATGATATTCAACTTTGGACTATATTTGAGGCAGCTATTCACACTTATGATCACTTTTGTATAATGTCATACTCATGAATGAGAGCTGAAATGCTCTGTGTATGCCCACATGAATGTGTACAATCCATTACACTTCTTACCAGACATTTCCTGACATCCTACATTTTCAAGAAATCTTATCTTTCAACAAGATTTGTAACAGGCAGTTCAAGTCACACAGACACTCATATATTAAACATCCTTTCCCCTGACCTTGACAAATCCAGTCTTGTCTGGTCAGAGCCTTTGAGAATGCTGTTTTAATGATCATTTTCCCAGCCCGTTGCTTTGATCTTGATACCCCTTTTTTGAGTGCACAGTTGGGTCCTCATCTCCCCCTCAAACAAAAGTGATTTCACTTCCAAAACCTTTCATGGGTTTCTTCCACCTATTTCTTATTCATTATCAAGACATCAGCATCCACCTCTGATTGACCTGTAGTGTTAACCTTTATGGCTGCTTGCTGCATTTTCAAACAAGACCATTTTAGCACTTGATTTCTAGTGGCTCCTCACAGCTAGGAAAGACTTTTTAGCTGTGACAGTCACTTATTAGTTCTCTTTTGAGTCTTTGCTTAAAGTTCTTTTTTATTTACAAAAATATTGAAAAATGCTTTAATGCTGATGTGTCAATGCTCTTTATGCAGGCCCATAGTGTCTGCATCCCTCACTTATGTCCTGCCTTATGTATACATTGTTGGTGTTTTATGAAGTTCCTGTGCTAGGAAGTTTTGCCAGTGTAGGGACCTAGAACATAAAAAAAACAATTGAGTGATCCAATAACACAAATCAAAGTAATGAATATTTTTCCTCTCCTATTTACATGTAAAGTTTTCCATAACAGCAGATTTTAAAATACAGGTATTTTGTAAGCCCCTCAAGTGAGCCATACCTATCTTACAAAGTTACCCTGACATAACCAGATTTGCATTATATGAAAAACTCATATGCATTCTCTTCAAATTGACATGAATATTGTTATAGAGCCAGAAGGGAGTTCTAGTGGGTTTTGGTTATGATTTTCAAGAAGGGAGTTTAAGTACACCTACAAAACACTTTTCCAACCAGCAGCCACTCCATGTGCACTGTAGTTGCATTACGGAGTTTTACCAACACAACCATGATAACAGAAAGTCTACAGTGCAAAGAAGGGCAAAAAACCTACCAACAAGCCCCTGAAAAAGCTAAGCAGCAACTACCTGGTTCCATTGACATCCATGGGAATTTTGACATTATCATGAGTGAAGATACAATTTCACAAAAGATGTTTATGAAGCATCATACATGGAGGTCATAAACTAAGAGCATACCATAACATCCAGCCCTATAAATGTCATGAATCTGCATCCACATTCTTTTAATGCTGTCTCAGATGTAGGTCAAAGTCAGAGCTGATCTGAGTACTAAAAAAAATGAATCTATATTTGTATTCAGTGGCCTGTTTTAGATTTCTAACACTGAGGAAATCTCAATTCCTCAGAAACTACAGTAAACAGATAAGAAGAAAATCACAACATTTCCTTTAAATTCAACTGAGAGTTCGTAGAATTTCAAGGCAAGCATGAGGCTATTTGAACACAACCACCCACCTAAACCAAAAGAAGTCTCCAGGGCCTGAGGTGCTTTAATTTTGCGGGGTTTGTTCAGACTACTAAAGTGGCAATCAAAAAGACTACTTAATTCCTCAATCTGGTTTTTGTGATAAAAGGTCAGAGCTGAAAATGGCCAGACCGCCGGCTATTCTAAGAGGTGAGCTGGTTATATGTTGATAAACTAGAAATGAGTTATCTGATGAATCTAGGAAGTCTATTTACAACATAAATGTAAACAAAAGTAATTCAAAATTTTATTCAAAATGGTTGAGAAATAATACAAGCTTAATTGTATACAGGCTGCAGGGACCTGAAGCATTTTTTGATTTTTTTTCTTAGTTAAATTTTGCCTCGGGGCATCTGATTTCAGAATAAAAATGGTCATTGTAGAAAATATGGAAGGAAAGTCAGTGATCCTTGTTAAAGCAATGATCCTTGCAATGGTTCCTCTTTTAGCTGAAGTATTTTGATGTGTGCTTCATTTACTTCAGTTTTGCACATAAAGAAGAAAGAAATCTGAGTTGGGATAGCAGGGGGGAAAATCACTGGAGTGAAAATAAAAATAGAATCTTTTGTAACTTTCATGCTGACTTTTATTTTAGCAGTGTGCCAAAAACGGGGACTTCTGATGACATTCCAAAAGAATGGCTTTTTAATTATCCTACTGTTATACTGTTCAGTTATGAATCTTTTTGACAGACTAAGTGCAAAAAGCTAAGAAAATGTATTTATAATCTTCACTCTTTTCCTTCTCTCATGCATATTTTTTTCCCATACTGGAGTAATAAATACTGGCATTATAATAGAAAGACACATTGAATTGTTCACTAATGAGCTGGTAGAGCTGAAGGCAGAGACTTGATCCAGAAGAAAGGGTGTCTGTGATGGATGAGACAACAACAGTGACTTGAAAGCAGGAGCAGTACTAAACACACTTGGGGTTTTTGGTTTTTTTGTCACTACATAATCTCTTCTGTCTCCAGGGACAGTTATTTCAGTGGGATTCAACCACTTGTCCAAGACCTTTGGAAAGACCTGGCTGTGGCATCACCTCCAGCAGGGCTTCTTGACATCCCACAGCCCCAACAAATGAAGTCTCTCTAGTCAGGGAGATGCTGTATGCACATAGTGAGTTCAGCACAAGCAGAAGATACTGCTCTTGCCACACTTCATCAGCAAATCCACCTTGCACACCCATTCAGATCATCTGTATGGGACAAGGCTGGAGCAGAGCACAAAGAATAAAGAAGGCTGGGTATGCCCCAGTACTGCTGTTGTACTCACCACATACCAGGGGCATTTCTCCTGCTGTACATAGCTGAGCTGTGCAGAGTCAGAGTTGGCAATGGACTACATGATGCTGATCGCAGGGACTTGATGAGTGTATTATGGCACCACAGACAAAGATGAAGTTCAGGTTAGTACACACATACTTCCCATTTATTTATGATGAAGGGATCAAAATACCCTCACACTCTTCTGATAGGATTTTTCATAACCTTGTTCATGTTTGATTTCTACAGACAAATAGATATTATGTTTGATAACATATTGACCATAACCTCTTCAGATGGTAAGATTGACGGAGAGGTAGACAACAGGTTAGCAAAGGCATACAGTGCCTTCAGAAAGCTTCATAAAAGAGTTTGGAGAAATAAACACCTGAAGAAAAGTACAAAGATCAGTGTTTACAGAGCCATAGTGCTGTCTGCTCTCTTATATGGATCTGAATCTTAGGTCATCTATCGCCACCACCTGCGTCTCCTAGAGTGCTTCCATCAATGCTGTCTCCATACAATCCTAAACATCCACTGGTCAGATTATGTGACCAATACATCTGTTCTAGAACAAACAGCAGTTACAAGTACTGAGGCCATGTTGCTGAGAACACAACTGCGCTGGGCAGGGCACGTCTCAAGGATGAAGGACCACCGCCTCCCCAAGATCCTGCTTTATGGTGAACTTGCCACTGGCTGCCCCAAGAGAGGAGCCCCAAAGAGAAGATACAAGGACTCCCTGAAACAACATCTCAGTCTTGGCCATATTGATCATCATCACTGGTCTATTCTGACCTCCAATCAGGAGGCCTGGAGACACACCATCTATAACACTGCTGATGCTTTTGAGAAAGTATGCAGGATCACCCTTGAGGAGAAAAGACAATGCACAAAGAATCGTGTCTTGCAGAATATACCACCTAAGGAGTCTTTCTGCTGTACCTTTTGCAATCGGTCATACCTATCTCGTATTGGCCTTTTTAGCCACCAATGCACTTGCAAGTAACGTGGGTAGAGCCCTTCCCAAATCTTCCTTCGCAAAGCCTAGCCATAATGATGATGACCATAACACTACCTGATAAAATAATTTGAAAATTCTTTTGAAATTTCCTTTGCATGATTTATGTGGGTATTTAAACAGTCAACAGTTTTCATGTTAAACATTTCAATTGCTTTTGATAACATCCTTACCTCAATCTAAATCACATCAGAGACTGCTAAAGTTATTTTAGAGAGAATAAAAAGACCACAGAAGGAAAAACTCTCATCACTGATAAGATGTATCCACATTAATGAATTCTCATCCTTTTTCTGGGAGATACCATTTTATTTCTGTCAGTCAGCAAAGTGTCAATCAAGTGTATTCAAGTAGTTATTACTAAAAAAGTAAAAAGCACTTACATCAAACATGAGGGCTTGTCATCTTACCAAAGGCTCCTGTGCATTTAATCAGGAGTAGCAGATAAAATACTGGTGTTTCTCATTCAGAGATTTTTTTTTAACTTTCTGCTGGAATGGGGCCATGGGTTTAGGCTCATATATATGTGCATATCTAATGAAAATTAGAATAATATACATATAAAATGCTAAATTCCCAAAGAAATCAAGCAAATATGCATTTATATCCTCTATATATATTGTTCACATTATTATAGATTTTACAGAAGGAGTATTTGTAACTTCAGCATTTTGCTTTATCAACCTGGACTTAGAAAGAAATCTGAAGAGGATATTACTTAATATTTATGTAACAATAATTAAATATATCTGTAGCTCCTGTTCCAACTGTTCTAAGGATGGAGATCCAACATATTATTCCTTGAATATCTTTCATTCAGTGAACTCCCTTGAACTTCAAAATGTCTAATGACCTTGCAAATATTTAAAAATAAGTATGATCTTGACAGTAGTTGTTTGTATCCTGTCTTATGTGTCAGTACAGTAAGGTGGAGAATAAAAAAAAAAACCTTTCCCTGAAAATCTGTTCTTTAGAAAAGTTGACCTTGTTTTTCTCCAGTATCAGAGATTTTTTTTTCCTGTTTTCTTTTATGGTTAGAAAACATTATTTTTCATTCTGCTTTCATAAGAATGGTTGGAATCAGTTCATCCATGCAGTCTGAGATAGGCCCTGTATTTTAGGTATTTATCAGCCTAGGAAATACTTTTTCCAGCCTGCCTGCCAGCAACTTACATTCAAACTTATCAGTGAAATAGACTACAAGGCAGTGAATAACTTTAGAGATCCTGACCAGGTTCTGTCCTTGCCTTATGTTCTGTCCTTGTCTCACAGATAGGATCTAGGAAAGTTTAAGCATTTTTGGCAAAAGCTAAAATACCTTTGCTACAAAGAATTTTGGGCATTTTTTATTCTTTTTTTTTCAGAGCCCACTGAGTGCCTGATGGGACCTGGGTCACTGCCTGTTTCATCTTGTGGTTCACACTGGCTTTAGCTGTAGTTTTTTTCCTGTTTATATCAGATAGGAGTTTTGACCTATGAGCTGGGCATTCAAATGTTTGTGACCCTTCATGTCCCTTTTTCCAGGGAGTCCTTAAGGAACCCTAGACTTGAGTTTCTGGTTTTGCCTTCCTATAAAGGTTATCGAAGTGTGAAGCTTTGGATAAAGGTTTGTATGTAAGACTTATTTTCTTCAGCCTTTGTTTTGCTTAAATAATTCTGTGTTGAACCTACTGTAAACATTTTCATATAGTTTCCCAAGACTTAAGGCTTGATATTTTATCTTTTTCAGTATGCATTTCATTGGCAAAATATATACCTGATAAAAATTTACAGAAGTTTTCTGGTTTTGGTTTAAAAGACTGTTCAAGGCACTAATAAACTTGACAAGTGACTTTGAAAGTTTCTGTAGGTGTTAAAAATCTGGAAATAAAGATACAATATCTCTCTGAGAATCTTGTAGGAATAATTGCTAAACCTAGTGCTTGTTCTGTTTCACGCACCTCTTCATATAATCTCTGATAGGCACTATTAGGCACTCTGAATACATTTTTAAAGAAGGCTCAGAAATCTACACAAGCCTTAAAAAAATTAATTTCCTCAAATCTTATTAAATTATACATATCTCATTACAGAGCTGGTTTTACTTTAATGTTGAGATTCCAAAGGGGAAAATAAGGAAGCAGCAGACATTTCAGACGTTCTTGTGATATTTTAATTTCAGCACCATGAAAACTGGAAAAGTAACCATGGTTTAGCAAGATCAAATCTCTGGCTTTTTTTGCAGTGATTTCTCTATGTCTCCATTTCAGAAAATTCTTGCTCTGATGAAGAAAGTTATACCACAGATAACAGTACCCTTTAACATTTAGATGTTGTAACATAGTGAGGGTAGGGTGTTGACAGTGTTATCTTTGGATGGTGGCTTGGGGAGATATAACAGCAGCATCCGAGTACCCACAAGGAGGCCATTGACGAGATGGACCCACCGGTACATAGTGGAAGGATGAGAAATAACAGGCATAAACTGAAACGAGATATTCAGGCTGGATTTAAAAAAAAAAACTTTTATGGTGTGACTACTGTCAGGAAGTGGAGGAGGCTGGCCAGAGATACCTTGCTATCTCTGTCCTGAGAGATTTTTGATACCCAACTGGCAGCTGGCGAGATCCAAAGAAATCTGATCTGACTTGAGACCTGACCATGCTTTGAGAAGGAGTTTGAACTAGAGATCTTCTGAGGTCCTTTCCAACACAGATCACCCTATGATCCTACAAAGACTGTCTGTGAGGTGAGTTAAAGATTATCTGGTCCTGTCTGTCCTATGGAAGAGTGTTGCAAATACGAAATGTGTTTCATTCTCTTCTTATGACCCAGAAACACAGTACGGCTGGTAACCACTGGGCTGGCAGGTAGAATGTAAATGTGTTGCAGTACAGAATACACTGAAATTAAACCCAGAGAAAATAGTGCCTTCTGGCACCATTTCCTGTTAGTCTGTCCAGGTATCTTCCCTCTTCTTTCACCCCCTCTCACCCTGCTGCCACCTCTTTCCCTCCAGCTACAGTCCTTTTCATCAACCCCTGACCAAAGCAGATTCCTTTCAAGGAAAGAATTCCACTTTTGAATTCTATTACTTTGCTCTTTCAAGTAATTGTAGTATTGTCTTTTCTTCCATCAGTATTCTCCCTTAGGGGAATTTGTCTAGCTTTAATTCTCATACCACCCTCTTTCAAATAGCTTAAGATTTAATGCAAAAAACCTGTTTGTCAGCTTATGTTTCCAGCTACAGTTATTTCTAGCCGGGGTGTTTAGGAAGTCTTATGCCTTCCTTCGCAAGTTGTAAAGTTGTGGGTTTGGCCTGCATGAAATATTCTTAGTGTAATTTCTGCTTTGCCTAAAGCTACCCTCTATCAATTCCCTATGCATTCATCCTGGAAAACACAGAGGTGTTTCACACCTCTGAATACCTACAGTTCTCTGAAGAAATAAGTTTGAAGATCATCATCCTGAACTATTTAATAATCTTGGGTTTGGGTCCTCCATTCTTCAATCCTTTTTTCATTGGACCCTTTATACCTTTTTTCCCAGTTTTTCTCCAGCCTAACTTTGTAGGAATTGCCATGTGGTATATGCTTTCCCAGTGTGCAAGAAGGAGGTTTCTGCCTAATCCTTTACATTGTAATAAAAACAAGTGAAAATATTGAATGAAAATATTATTGGGATGTATTCAGAGAGCAAACTAGCAATTGCAGTAGTCTTGCACCATCACCTATTTTCAGTTTACAAGTTCCCTGCTTTAGAATTTCTATTAAACATCTATGAAGTTTTGTCTGCTTGCTTCTTCTGTAAACTGGACTTCAAACTAGAGTTCAAATAACCCCATAAAATTTTGAGTTCGTTTTCATGGTCCGTGTTTGTCAAGTGAACTTGATGAAATGAGACAAACAGTTCCCATCAAGTACCAAATGCATACTTTGAGCCTCAATACAAACTTGAGATGGTACAAACGAAATTGCTACCAGGATAACTTTGCTTTAGCTGCTGAATTCTGGCTGCCATCAGACAATACTGAAGTACTGAGTTCCAGAATAGTCTCTCATAAACCAGTTAGTGTAAGACTTGCTTAAAAATCAGTCCTCTCATGCACTGAAAAAGCTGAAGGATTTTGAATATGTTAGAGCAATTTTCTTCATTTTAGGCTAAAGTCTTCCTTCATGTCTCATGCTTCATGACTGTTTGAGCTGTTGGTAACATTGTATTGTTTCAGGATGGTCGCACTTGCAGAGGGAGCAAAACCTCTATATGTGCTTCTATATAGCCATGTACTGCTGCTCAGCTTGTGTATGTGCAAACCTCCAGAGAGTCAAGGTGGCTATTCCTGCTGCCAGCCAGGCATCAGTGTACAAAGATGGCCTCTCTGAAGTAGGCATCGATTGCTAGCGCTGTCTCAGAGTCCTCTGGTAGAAAGTATACCTAGTCCAGACTCCAGCTCTGTTCTTTCACTCTCCCTCTTTTCAGCAGATCAGCTCCAAAGAGACTCCCTCATCTATCATCAGGACAGCATACTGCAGCCTTGCCTGCCATGCCCTTACACTCACATTAGCAAACAAATTTTTAAAGCAAGGAAGGGTCAGAACAGTCATCTTTTTTGCTTTCTGATGCAACACAGATAATGCCACTTCACAGAACAATTCCTAGATTCAAAATATCTTTATGATTCTTCATATTTGTGAGTCTAGAGATGCAGATGCACAAAAGGGAAACACCTGCTAAATTATTTTTTTCAGGAGACACCTACATTTGACCTCAGTAACTTCCCATTAATATCTTGCAAACACCCAAAACTGCCTGCACTAATGAGGAAGCAGATTAGAAACACTATTTGGCACCTGTATCAGTCTGTAGTAGATATATGTGTGTCAGTGTGAAGGTACTGCTGGAAGTGCAGTGTAGTACAGCTCTGAGCACACAGTAGAAAAGGAAAATGTGTATTTCCTGTAGAAGGAATCCCTTATTATTTGATGCAGCAGAATGGAAAATTATCACCTGGAATAAACACACTCAAACATATAAAAACGTTCTTATCTAAATTTACTCTGAATATCACAGGGAAAAGTGGCGGATGAAAGAAAATGTAGGAAACTGGACAAAGTAAGGGATCTGATGCCTATTTGCAAAATTGATCAAGGTGAACATGAATCAGCAACATGCCTTTGCAGCAAAGAAGGCCAATAGTATCCTGGGCTGCATTAACAGGAGTGTTATTAGTGGGCTAAGTGTTCTCTGAATACTCAGTACTGGTGAGGTCACATCTGGAGTTTTGGGTCCATTTCTGGGTTCTTCAGTACAAAAGAGATATGGACATACTGAAGAAAGTCCAGCAAATGACCACTAAGCTGGTAAAGTGGCTGCAACATCTCTCATATGACAAAAATGCTGAGAGAGCTGGGACTATTTAGCCTGGAGAGGGCTCAAGGACATGTCATCAATGAATTAAATATCCTAAGGGAAAGTAAAGATGGAGCCAGGTTATTTCCAGTGGTGCCCAGTGTCAGGAACAGTGGTAGTGGGCACAAACTGAAACATAGAAGGCTTCATTCATGAGAAAACACTTTTGTACTGTGAAGATGACAGCAGTGGAACAAGTTACCTGAAGAGGTTGTGGAGCCTCCATTCTTGAAGATATTAAAAAATCATCTAGACCTGATCCTGGGCAACCAGTTCTAGATGATCCTGCTTGAGCAGGAGAGTTGGGCCAGGTAACCTCCACATGTCCCTTCTAACTTCAACAATTTAGTGATTCTGTAATTGCTGACTACAATTAGAGTAAGTTACAGTAAATTAATACTGTACTTAGAAAGTGGCTTGGCTAAGACATAACTTCAAGCTCAGTCACTGCACTGACATGAAATATTTTTGATTTATCTACTGTATGGGGGGGCGATCAAAACAAAAATTGTCCCTCCGGTGACAGAAGAGAAGTCTTTTGTTTTTTTCACTGTTCATATTACCCTGTACTGTACCATCAAAACCAGATGCATTTTGCATCTCTTGCTGTAAGGTGACTTGAACAAAAATGAAATTCCAATAGATTTATCAAAGGAAAAGAGCATTGTTATTTCTCTGAAATCTGTTCAATTCTTTCTTTCTGTCCATGCATAACCATAAATCTACCTGCTGTATTGACAACCAAATGTTTTCTGACCTGTGCCAAACACAGTCAAATAAATTTTAACTCCTTTGATGCACTACTTTACCAAAAGCGAAGCCAGATGTTTCACAGGTGACCTGACAGAATACCATTACTTCCCAATTACCATAAATAAAAGACAAAGCTGTCACAAAGAGTGTGCAAAGATATATCATTCTAACATTCCTGAAGATTTAACCCTTCCTGACCAGTCACCAATTGAACATCTGAAGGATGTTCCTGGACTTAGTAATTAGATGTAAGGATCTTGACATTATCACTTCTCACTTTTCTCCATATTTAGATGCTTTGAAATTATGTGTTTGGGGGGATTTCAGTCATTTCAGAAGCTACAGCTGTCACAGACAGACAGGCAAACAGACCTTCAACAGCACTTTAGAGTTATGCAGAAAGTACAATTCTGCCTCCTATTAGCCTCAATGAGAAGATAAATTGGTAGAATAGTATGCCCCTTGATACACTAGCAATAATCCAGTAGTCCTTTCTAGTACAGATTTTTACTAAGTCATTGAGTTAGTGAACATAACAAAAGCTCTAAGGGTTCATATTTTGTATTTCTCACTGTGACATAATCTAGGATCTACAAGTTTTTTCCAAAATTATAGTTTTAGCTTCAGGCGTGGGTCCATTTATCTAGTTATACTGTGCTCATGGCATATACATTGCTGCAAAGTAGGTGATCTCAGTGGTGACGGGATAATACATAAAAATAAGCATAAGAATACTAGAAATGTTTATGTATTTTGGAAAAAGCAACTCTTACCCTAGGATGGTAGACAGAGGAAATATTTTCCAGAGTCCACTAAATTCATGGATTTATTCTGACTTTCATGGACTTTAGACTAGACCCAGCATACACAAAATATTGAAGGAACATGAGATCCTAAAAGTGATTTAGAGTGGTTACAGTGAAAAAAAATAGATGCAAAGAGACGTTTTGAAGGATGAGTTCTGTATAAATATTCACATAGTCAAGAGATGGGTAATAAGACAATGCAATTATGTATCACTCCAGCAATTCAGTTTAAGCTGTAAAGAAGCAGGTCAAGAAAGTTTCCAACCAGTATCTGCGGTTAGAGTTTGAGATCCAGATGATACTATCTGCTGACTAATGTAGCACCAGCTGGTGGAAAGTCACCTATTATTTCAGTTGATGCCAGCTGGAATACCATTTGCAGTGGATTTTTCAGCTTAGATTCCCAAGGGAAAAAGGGTCATAATAGCCACTTCAAGCTCATGTGCCCAATGTGCTGTTCCACCAAGGAAAAAATTCCTTCCTTACTCTGAAGTATCAAAGTTCACAAGGCCAAGGATGTACCGTTCACATCTGTACTTTTCCCAAGCAAGGTCTCTGGTTAGATTGGAGTCCTGGGGAGAAAAGGGTGATACCACCATTACTACTTCTGATCAAGGGACCCCTGGTGGCCTAGTGGTTAGCATGCAGGACTCTCACTGCTGCGACCCGGGTTCGATTCCTCGGTCCCCTGGGCAGATGGAGCCCGTTAGCCCTGTGAGGCCATCCATCTATGAGAAGGTCACTCTAAACAAACCTACGTCCTGAGGACCTCACTGCCATTGTCCAAGCTTGCTTGGCCCCGGCAGATGAACCTTAGGATTAAAGGGTGGGCTCAGTTCAGCGCAGGCTGTGTCTCACCTAAAAAATCCATTGCGCAGGTTGGAAAGGTAAAAGACCTTTCTCAAAATCTTCGTTCGCGAAGACTGGCCATTACTTCTGATCAGGAGCAATTTGTCCAACCTTTCATTTTTATGTTAGATGAAAGAGCACAGCAAGAGGGGAAAGCAGATCTTGACTATCACATCTGTCCTCAGCATTTCTTACCAATTTTTCAACTTCCCACTTTCTGTGCTTCCTTTTGGTGTTTCTTTTTCTGTAGCACTTTCTGCCTCTTTGGAGTTTTTAGAATACTTGGGTGAATAAAATCAATGCAGTGGTCAATAGTGTACAGACTCCTCGAACTCAGGCAAAGCTCCGGTAACTTCAGCCCTGTGTTTCACTGTAGCTACCCCTTATAAATGCTTACTCTGACTGCTGGACAGATCTGTACTGTTGTAAATTAACATACTCATTTCCTATACCTTTTAGTTAACTTTTAATAAGCAGCTAAGAATAACTGGGGTTTCAGCAAGAGGATGCAATAGAGCTACACCATGGAAAAGGCCTGATACCCTTCATCCTCCTCCTGAATCATAATGTGAACAGGCACAAAGTGCCATGCCACTCTATACCCCACAAACACACACATATGAGTGTGAACACAGGCACAACTGTCTTTGAAAAAGCACCTCTATGACTTTGAAATCCCAATATCCACTGCCCTCATAATCCAAGAAAAGGCCATTTAGAGCAAATCATTTAGCCACATGAAAAGGATTCTGCCTGCTTCTGCCTCCATCAAGACCTATTAGGCACAGAAGACTACTCACGTCTAGAAATGCTCTGTGACTAGGCCAATCAGGTATAATCCATGAAATAGGAGACTCATGTATGGCTTGTTAGCAGTGAAGCAGCAAGAATAGTCCAGAATTAGTTGGACTTGTCTGGATTTAAAACAAAATAGATGTAACAGCAACAACAATAACAACCGCCTTCCTTTTCAGCCTAAATGCTTCACAGATCTCTGTAGCTTTGCAGTCACCAGAGGGGAGCAAAGACTCATAATGTTGAAGACTTGATTATGTTTAATTTGCCTAAATCCACAAACCTTTCATTTCCCTGTCTTCTCAGATCCTGGCTCACATTCATGCTCTTTTCTTTTATGATTTGGTATGCCCTTTTAGTTGCTGTAACATAGAGATGTATCCTAGATTTCAGAAGTGCATAAAGCCAACAAAATTCAACCCTCAAGAAGGAATAAGAGGTTGAAGTTTCCTTATATTCCTCCCGCTAACACCACACAACATTCCTTATGATTTTGTCTTTCTAGATGGAAATATTGCTATCCAAGTGGTCTTACAACTCACTCATGGCTTCCTGCTACAACCATTGGCATTTCATGAAAAGTTTAGATATTGCCAAAGAAAGATTTCCCTAAGCTTTACTGAGCTCTTTCAGTACAGTTGTTCTTTACCTGACCTTTGTTTTACAGTATTGAGTTATTAAGTTGGTCTTCTTTCCTTATTTAACTTTTCTGTGCAAAAGAAATTATTTTGACCAGTTAGGGCCATTGGGCTGTATATTAGGGTCATGAAGCAAAGAGTACGTGATGATCCATTAGTACCTTCTTGTGGAGGTTTGAGGAGGAGAAACTGTTATTGGAAAACTCTAATGCAAGGAAAACATTCTTCTCATGCAGAAAAGTATGAAGTGTATATATTAATTTATGGCTTGCAATTTTATAGCCCCCGTGAATACAGATTTGACGGAAACAGAGCTTCACCCTTCAGGAGTGTACTGCTGTTTCTTCTTCTCTTTCTTCTTTTTATTTTCCCCCTCCCACCCCCCTTCAATGTACAGGGTTCAGCTTCCCTCCCATTCTCATTCACTCTTTTTCAAAGGAATGATGCATGCAGACAAGACATATACTAAGCTTCTAGAAGACACTGGAAATAGCCATGTACAACCAAGTTTTGCTTTTCTTCATGAGTATAAAAGGACAAAAGCAACAACCTGTAATTTCTCCTAGGAAAGGTGTTTATCCCATAAAATAGCTTGCAGACTTTATCCTCTAGATTAAAGCTTGTGATTATCTTTTTTTGGGTATCATTCTCACATCACATGAGAGTAGAGCCTGCCAGGTGTATTTTTCTCTTAGTATGCACTTACCAGAAGAAGGAAAGTATCATAATTTTGTCACATGCTATCTTCAGACCTATATCACCCCTGTTGCATAGTCTGGTATTTAGTATACTACATCATGAATCATTTGCTATCTCTTTTATTTGTATGTCATTACTTAAAATATACGTATTAAATTCTCAGTGCATTTCAGACTCTCAAAGATGCAATTTCATGCCTGACAACTCCATAAAATATATTAGGTATTTTCATTTCTTTTAAATTTAAACCAGAAGCCTGGCTTCAGTGTATGTTTCAATTGTTTTTTTTAAATCTCTCCAAGCTTGTGACATTTGTAACTGCTCAGATGTTAACCCAAACCATTCACCCATTCACCTTGGTAACAGCATACTTTTGGTTTTTATGTACTGGGCTGGACATCAAAGACATGTTTTTATTGCAGAGATTTTACTAGCCAAATCTGGATTTGTAACAGAGCCCATTCAGTAACAGCTGAATTGTGTAGACAGTTCTTCTTTGGGATAAAAACAGGTGAACTGTGATCAATCAAGTCCCAAATTGAAATCTTCCCTCCATCTCTGCTTCCCTCCACCTCCCCACTCAGATTTTGGCTGGGATGGGACATATTCTGGAAAGAAATACTTTATTTGCTGTACTTCTTATCATAGGAAGCCTCAGTCTTCCTACCAGAAGACCAACACATACACACACACATACATATCTTACCAGTGGAGACACTCAGGAGCTCTACAGCTATGTTATCCAAAAGGAACCTTGTTAACGATGGATGTCTTGAACAATTTTTTTTTTCTGAGAGAAACAGACACCTTTAACACCTTGTATACCCTACCTTCCCAACCCTGTTCATATTGAGTTTCTGGCAGTTCATATATATAGTGCTGGCTTGCCCTGTACTTACTCAAACCATTACCTCCTACTTCATTCCTTCCAGAAAGAAACAGCTGGCAAAATAATGGCTTCTCCCTCAGTATAGTCAAACCCTTTTTACCCACAATACATACTCACAAGGTCTCTACATACACGTTTAAATATTTATGTGACTGCATGAGTAAGACTGAATATATTACCTGATCTACGTAGGCACTACCGCAAACGCTTGCTTTGATACAATCAGGAGGTCTCGATGACCAGTAAGATGTGAGACAGGGATTCAAAAATTCTTCTGACAAAATATGGCTAAACTACATATTCAGAAACATAAGCAACATTCATTGTCATTTTCATTTGTCAAGCTTCAACCCACTTCTGTCAAACTGTCACGTCTCAACATCAACACTGCTGCTCTAAGTGAAGTTTGTCTCCATGAGGAAGGCAGCCTTAGAGAACATGGTGCTGGTTACACACTCTTGGTCAGGTAAACCCAGAACTGAAAGGCATCTCTCAGGAGTTGGCTTCATGATTAAAAACTCTATTGTCCCTAAAGTTGAAAATCTGCCGACAGGTCATTCTGATCACATTATCTCTTTATGCCTTCCACTACACAACAAGCAACATGTTGTCCTCTTTAGTACATATGCCCCAACTCTCCAAGCTGACCCTGCTGAGAAAGATAAATTTTTCACCGGCCTGCGCCGTCTGACCCAAAAGGCTCCCGCAGATGATAAGATCATTATCCTTGGTGATTTTAACGCCAGAGTAGGAAAGAACTCTGAAGCCTAGAAAGGAGTATTAGGCAAGCATGATGTTGGAAACTGCAACGATAATGGACGCCTTCTGCTAGATTTTTGTGCAGAGCAGCATCTCACCATCACCAACACTATCTTTCAGCAGAAAAATAGTCGGAAGACAACCTGGATGCATCCTAGATCCAAGCATTGGCACCTCATTTATTATGTCTTGGTGTGACAGAGAGATGTTCGCAATGTTCATCATATCCACATGATGCCCAGTGCAGAATGTCAAGCAGATCGTCAACTTGTGCCTTGTAAACTTAACTTCAACCTCAAGTTCAAACCTAAAAGGGGCAGTTTTCCAAGGAGGAGACTCCAAGTTAACAATCTTCAAACAGCTACAGTGAGAGACAGCTTCCAGGCAAATCTTCAAACCAGGCTTGAAGATCATTCCATAGATCCCTCTTCTGGAACACTTTGGTAACATATTAAAAATAGCATCCTGCAGTCCTTTGAAGAATCCTTAGGGTTCTCCTTCAAGAAGAATAAGGACTGGTTTGATGAAAACAATCAAGAGATCCAGGAATTGTTGAGAAAGAAGAGAACTGTTCACCAGGCACACCTTGGTCAGCCATCTTGTCATATAAGAAAAGCAGCCTTTCATCTTGCATGTAGCAAGCTCCAACAGAAACTTTGTGACATCCAGAACAAGTGGCGGATCAATCTAGCAGAAAAAATTCAATTATGCGCAGATATGGGTGATTACAGAGGATTCTATGAGGCCTTGAAAACAGCGTATGGGCCTACATACCAGGTCCAAAGCCCTCTACTCAGTGCAGACGGTCAAATGCTTCTGACAGATAAAACCTCCATTCTGAATCAATGGTCTGAACACTTTCAGACTCTTTTCAGTACTAGTCGTGTAGTTCAAGACTCAGCAATTCAGTACCTTACACGAGAACTGGTGAAAAATGAATTGGATATTACCCCTACTATGGAACAAACTCTTAAAGCCATACAGCAGGTGAAAACTGGCAAGGCAGCTGGGGTTGATGGAATTCCACCTGAAGTCTGGAAACATGGGTGCCAAGCACTCCATGCCAAATTTCACGACTTTGTGGTGCGCTGTTGGGAACTAGGCAAACTACCATCAGACCTTCGTGTCGCAGTCATCATCACTTTGTATAAGAAGAAAGGAGATAAATCAGACTGTTCAAATTACCAAGATATCACTCTGCTCTCCATTGCTGGAAAAATCCTTGCAAGAATACTTCTGAATAGACTAATACCCGCTCCAGCAGAAGAACTTCTACTGGAAAGCCAATGTGGTTTCGGAGCCAACAGGAGTACCACAGACATAGTATTTGTTCTCAGACAACTGCAAGAGAAGTGTAGGGAACAGAACAAAGGTCTCTATGTAACCTTTGTTGATCTCACCAAGGCTTTTGATACTGTGAGCAGAAAAGGTCTATGGCAGATTTTGGAATGTTTAGGATGTCCCCCCAAGTTCCTTAAAATGATCATCTTACTTCATGAGGATCAGCATGGCCAAGTCAGATATGGCAACACACTTTCTGAGCCCTTTCTAATAACGAATGGTGTGAAACAAGGTTGTGTTCTTGCACCAACCCTATTCACAATCTTTTTCAGCATGATGCTCCAAAAGGCCACAGCAGACCTCGATGAAGATAGTATCTACATTCATTATCATACTAATGGAAGCCTATTCAACATAAGGTGACTGAAGGCCCATACTTAAAGGCCTTAAATCATCTTGTCCATGAGTTGCTTTACGCTGATGCTGCCGCCCTCATTGCCCACACAGAAGCAGCTCTGCAGCATTTAACATCCTGCTTTGCAGACGCTGCTGAGCTTTTTGGGCTGGAAGTCAGCTTAAAGAAGACAGAAGTTTTCTATCAACTTGCACCTCAGGAAGTCTTCCATCATCCCCGTATCACCATTGGCGAATCAGAGCTCAAATCAGTCTAGCAGTTTAATTACCTAGGCAACCTCACCTCCTCAGATGGTAAGATTGACGGAGAGATAGACAACAGGTTAGCAAAGGCATATAGAGCTTTCAGAAAACTCCATAAAAGAGTTTGGCGAAATAAACACCTGAAGAAAAGTACAAAGATCAGTGTTTGCAGAGCCATAGCGCTGTCTACTCTCTTATATGGATCTGAATCATGGGTCATTTACTGCCACCATCTGCAACTCTTAGAACACTTCCATCAATGCTGTCTCCATACAATCCTAAACATCCACTGGTCAGATTATGTGACTAATACGTCTGTTCTAGAACAGGCAGCAGTTATGAGTTTTGAGGCCATGTTGCTGAGAACACAGCTGCGCTGGGCAGGGCACGTCTCCAGGATGAAGGACCACCGCCTCCCCAGGATCATGCTCTATGGTGAACTTGCTACTGGCTACCCCAAGAGAGGAGCCCCAAAGAGAAGATACAAGAACTCCCTGAAACAACATCTCAGTCTTGGCCATATTGATCATCATCACTGGTCTATTCTGACCTCCAATCGGAAGGTCCGGAGACACACTCTCTATAACGCTGCTGCTTCCTTTGAGAATGCACGCAGGATCACTCTTGAGGAGAAAAGACAACACAGAAAGAACTGTGTCTTGTCGATACCACCTAAGGAGTCTTTCTGCTGTGTCTTTTGCAACCGATCTTGTCTATCTCGCATTGGCCTTTTTAGCCACCAGCGTGTGGGTAGAGCCCTTCCTAAATCTTCATTCACGAAGCCTAGCCATGATGAAAAGATGAAACACCAAATTCTGCTAGATTGTAAAGTACAAATGAACATGTACTTCAGAAGTCTGGTCATTGATATTTATGAATCTGCTTTCACTTGCTTGTATTGTCAGTGCAGCACGAACAGTTGTGTACCACACTCCCTTCTACTATGACTATAACCAATTACAAGGTGTGCAAACATGCTGCAGCGCCTGATCTGAAAGCTATGATGGAAGCTCTAAAAAACATACCTCCTCCAGCATTTGGGTCTATTGTTCAAAAGGAAAAACAAGAACTATATCCACTGCTATGACAGCTGTACTCCATCATTGTTTTGGTGACTCAAGTCAGCTTTGAGTTGTTTGCAACACAGCAGTCACTTACCAAGGAGTTGGGGGAATACTTTTTGTCACCTTTCGTGTTTCCCATTACCAAATTGAAGGCAAACAAGTACGTGCTTGGTCTACTCAAAGTTATGGGAAGTACAGACTTAGAGTTTGGACATCCTATTCCTTCAGTAGTCAGGCAAACCATTTAGAATGTGTGCTCTATACCACCTTTCTGTGATGTCCCACTCTTAAGGGGAATGGAGTACTCAAGATTTGTAGATACTTGTGGTTTACAAGGAATGACAAAAGTCAGAGGGCTTGCAATAGCTTGCGAAGTTCTTTTAGTAAATTACACACCTGGCATGGAAATTGATATATTAGTCCCTGACCTCCTAGTATAAGCATGTAACAGTGGGCTTTGGATAGAAGGGTAGGGTGAAAGGGAAGAGAGAAAAAGAGAGATAAATTAAAGAGGGGGAGAGAGAAAGAAAGAAAGAGAGAAAGAGAGAAAGAGAGATCACCAGACCTGGCTCCAGTGTTGATCCAGCTGGGGGTTGGATGGGTCTTCATGGGGCTGCCTTTTTATCAATAAGTTTTCCCCATCCTGGAGCTAAGTTTCTTCCTTCCTATGCAAATTATGCGCAGTCCATTCTTCTAGGTGTTTCTGGAAATGGGTTGGAGGGCTTTCAAGGGGTCTTTGGTCAACGTGATCCTCACCCCAGTCCATGCCTACTTCTCAATCTTATCCATGCACTAGCACTCTACTGTGTTGTGTTTAACTCCAGGAACTAGAACAATGACATTTGTCCCCAAAAAGTGTTGCCCTACCTCTATACAGCCCCCTTCTCCAGCCACATACTGTTCTTTCTCACAGTGTGTTATTACCAACAATCCTTGGCTGTTTTTACCAACAGTCCTTGGCTGGCTCCATAGCTATCTGGCTATCGGTGTTTGAGACATACACATTAGCCTCTTCTCTTCTGGGCTTCTACACCTTCTCAGTTTCTCACCTCTGAGAAGAGTAGCTTAACCACTGTTTTATGTGATTCTATCTGAAAGATACACACTAATCTGAAGATGAAGCATAGTACACAACCATCTGAACTACGTTATAGTTTAATGAAAAATTACAACAGTAATAAAAAGATTCCAGCAAGTGTCCGAATCCAAAACATTAAGCTATGAAAGTGTTTTGATTCTTTTTCAAATCTGACTCTTTCCCCTCCTTCACCCATTAGCAGTTTTCCCAATGCAAAATTTTCCCACTAGCCATCAGTCTCTGGGAAAGCATTTGAGAAAGAAAGGTGATAAGGGAAGAATGATTTGAGAATAAAATGTCTGCAGCAGAGAGAGAAAATTAGCTGGTTTAGTGCTCGGTATGTAAACTAGCTTGGGCTTTGAAGTAAATTCATTAGCACAGGCTGACACTGTCCAAATGACAAGTGAGGGAACTCCTCATGGTAACATTTCTCATGGCTAGAAGAGAGCAGCAGGTTAACTTGTTACTGAAGGATTAACTGTTCATCAGTTACGTGCTGACATGTCTAAAAAACATTTGGCCCCTTTGTCTGTGATTCACTTTAATTCTGCCAGCCCTTTATAACCCTAAAACGCCTAAGTTTCTGTGCTCTCTGAGCTCGCCTGACATGACAGTTGTTTTGAGAAATACTGTGACAGTATATTTCATTACAGAATTTAATGTGGGTTTTAAGAGAACACCAGCCTGAAAAGTAAACTTTCTCTCAGTTTGTAAAATAACTCATTTTCCCTTCTTATACTCAAACATTCTTGGAGACATTGCTTCTGAAGAAGACATACCAGAGTCATCATGAACTAATAGACTTGGTGAGGAATTCAGTCATTTGTACACTGAGTTCTCATACTGAAAAAAGAAAGAGTACATAATTCTCTCTGATCTAAACTGGTACTAGAATTTGGTGATTAGAATTCCCATTCCTCCTCAACCATGCCATGAAGACAAAGGCAGATAGGAAAGAGGTACTGTATAGAGTGTTTCGGCCAGTTGTGAGTAGCTA
>NW_020897691.1:8370637-8491416 GCF_003984885.1 Neopelma chrysocephalum
ACAAATCAAATAATGAACTTTACCAAAAGTTAGCTCCAAAAAAGACTGCAAAACAGGCAGGACTTATGAAAATCACAAGCCAAGAGTTCTTACTTATCAGGAGCTGAAGCCTTCACAGATCTGTGTGCTGAAATGGAGCTTGAAAGAACTCAGATCAGAACTCAGATTAGTTAAGGAATTTCTCCATTACATGGGCTTTTTAATCAGGTATCTGCAGTGCCATTCCCCTATATCCTGAAAAATTTTTTTGCATTTTGCTGTGTTTAGAAATCAGTACTGTATGGACAGTACTGAGATACTGTCTCAGTATCAAGAAGATCACTTCTTCTCTAGTTTTGACTGATACTCTTGCAGATATTGTTATCAGACAAATAAAAGTAGCAGTGCAAGACAAGTAGTTGAGACACATCCTGCTGCTGCTTTAGAACTATGAACAAGGTTACCTGGCATGTTTACAGTTTCTGGGTATGGGATGCTGCAGCAGAGTGTAAATTCAGTTAGCTAGCTTTGAGATGTTTCACTGGAAAAAAGATTTTCTACCCTAAAGTTGAAAAGACCAGAGGGATTATGTGCTGAAGAAGATATTTTCTGAGTTATGCAAACCTACAGGGCTGCTATTATCTAACAGGGAGGTCACTTCAGTAGAGATAACAAACTTTATCTGAACTCAAGCACATTTCCTGATAAAGTGGGCTGTATAGCTGCTAGGTAATATTTACAACAGATAGATTTAATAAGAAAGAGAAAAGGCACTTTTTGTTTTGTTATTACTAGGTGGGCTAGAAAGCTAAGAATGACTTCCAGCCAAAAGACTCCCATCTTCTTGGTATATTTAACTTAAACCATGAATTTCCACTAATATTATCCTCTACTATTATCTCCAGATTCCCAGTACACTAGTTCATCAATTCAATTAAAATACATGCACATTCTGATTTCAGTTTTATATTTGCTAGAACATTGACCAGTTTGGGTTTGTTTTTTTGTTAAAGGCAAAAATCAAATTATTTTCTGCAATGCTTATTACACTGCTCTTATAGGAACTTGAGAGACATTTGTTTCAAAATATTGCCTCCTAGAGTTACTGCCTTTCCAAGTGTATACACTAAAGAAAAATAAGTGTGATAACACCTTAAAAGTTGTTGTACTCCTGCATCAAGAACATCTACTCTTACTATACCTATTCTTAGCAAAGACTCCCTTCCTTTCTTGATGACAGGGAGCGGTATTGTAAACTAATGTAATTTAATGTCAGAACTCAGATTTACAGCTATCTACATTCAATCTGTGTGATGGCAATGACATCCTCCACAGTGACGGAACATAAGCAAAAGCAGTAAGTTATCTATTGCTCCTGGACAATTTCCATGTACTAAACAACACCAAATCTGGTCACTGAAAAGTAAGAGTCCTTCATTGGTTGCTACAGATTTCAGGTAAACCTCTGGATTAGAAATAGAACATTTATTCTAAATCTTCATCATCAATAGAAACATTATTCTTATTAAATCACTAGTAAATTCAAAACAATGTAATTCCCTTAATGATGATGACCTCCAACAGGCTAGAGTAGTACAGACTTGAAAAGACTACTGAAAAACTACTTCAGAAACAATTAAGGATATGGAACCATGGTTGTATAAAAAAAAAGAAAGCTAAGGCTGCGGAGATGTTCATGAAGAGAAGTTATTTTCCCTCACTAAGTATATGATCAGACTTCACAAAGATATGCATCTGTAAACGGAAAGCAAAGACTAAGACTCAAAATTAGATTAAATGGGCAAACAGGAACCCTCAATGATACAATTATCCAGGCTAGTAAGTTATTCCGAAGAGATTAAAATCTTTTTTTGTTTATTTTTTTCAGTGGCCAAGTAGCTCTTTGTCTATTTGTATTAATGTACATTATTTACATTATAGTACCTCTACCTACTGTGCCTTTTTCATACTTCTGTTTTAGGCAGCTGAGACTTGTGGCTCCCAGAAGCTGTTCACATCTTTTTCTGTGAGCTTGAAGGTGCTGGTAGAACCTGGGCTTCCTCTCTTTCTCCTACCTGCCATCTTCAAGGGATAAAGGACTCATATTCTTTCCTGATCTTTTCTTTCTACCCCCTGATGTCTGCTAGCAGGTTGACCACTAAGTAAAAAGGTGAAGGGAGTTGTGTAGCAGTAAACCTGCATTGTATGGGAAAACTGTGGTTTAAGCATGTTTTAAAATGGCTTTTTTGTGGTCTCTGCTAACTCATGTTTCTTCTTCCCAAAGTCCCCCACGGCCAGTTCTTATCTCTGTCTCAGGAATGTCCTGAGAAGATATCAAGAAGTCTTCTCATTGGTCTCTTGTTAACCCCTTCCTTATTTGGCGGTTCCCTGCCTGATTGGTGTTTTGTAAGACCCCTTAACTTACATGGTCCCTTTTGACCCTCCCAAGAGCTTTATAAACCCCTAACCACAATAAACTCTCTCTCTCGCCTCCTCTCCACGTGCTGTGTGCTGTCTCTCTCCGGCTGCCATGGGAACACGTGGATGGGGGGAGGGGTGAGCACCTAACCCCTCCATGCGTCCAGGACCCTGAAGAAACCCCTGGAGCTGGAGTAACCCCTTCCCTTTCCACCTCAAGCCTTCGGAAATGGAACCCCACAATTGGAGGAATGCACCCAGAGTGTTGTTTACATTAGACCCTTATCTATTATTCTTCCTCACAGAAAGAGTTCTCCAATAAGCAGCATACAGTTTTGCTAACAAGCTTTTATTCAACAAGAAGTTGGAGCCTCTGGCACTTTGAAGGAAATTTCACTGCATTTCTGCAGTACTGAGACCAGCTATAGATGGAATTTATAAACTTACATGGTTAGTGCTAAAGAAGAGTTTTTGAGGTGACACTGAACTACCTTTTTCACAAAAAAACATGTAGTTCTTTCAGTTTCATTTATTTTTACAGTGGTTTGGTTTTGTCTGTGTTTTTTTTTTTTTTTTTACACTATGTCTTTGCAAAACATAATACCACAACTTTTTCTATCCGGGTCCAAAATTATTATGGGTCTTCTCCATTTCTTCACAGAATATAAATTTTCTGTATTACTCTTGCTCTTTCTCCTTGCAAATTGACGCTAGCCATGTGAATTTGCATAGAATTATCTAGTCTTTTCTCACTCCCACCATCCCTTGGAATGTCTAAATCTTTTTGGTTTTTTCATGATTGATCCCGAACATGATTATATACCAGAGGATTCATTTTTCTTTTCTATTTCTTGGACTCTCCAAAAGGTACTTCAAAATACAGTTTGCATCTCAACTCTAGAAATATAAATCTACATCTTAGAATTCCTATAAATCATCTATACATACTTAGGCCAATGTTTATGCTCAGCCTTTCATTTCTGTAATATATTGGTAGGAAGAAAATAAACATAGAGAAGCTATCTCAAAACGATCTGAGCAATTCATCAAAGTAGAGTTTTCTTGAAGACCTAAGTAATGAAAATCATAAACAGCTTCTGTGCACTAAACAACACCAAATGCTAGTCCCGAAGCTCTAAGGAATTATGGAAACAGTTATTCAGTGCATTTCCCAGTATTGATCCATATGAATTTTCATGCTTTTAATTTTGCATAATTCTCAGGTTGAAATGAACTCAGAGCATGCAATATGAAACTCAGCCAAGAATTTTGCTTCCCATAATTCCAGCTCAAAACCATATATCAGTCTAACTTCTCTCAAAGCAGTTTTCACAAAAGGCATGAAAGAGTTGACCAACCCCATGCTGGATTCCAAATTTGTAATATGGTTTGGGTTTCATTGTAAACATTTTGCATAACTTTGGTTTTCTATATTAAAATGTTTTATGCAGCCTTCAGAGGGATCTAAAGAGAAAAAAAGCAAAATGAACTCCACTGCCAAAAAGTCCATGACTTCCTTCAGTCTGGACCTTGAACTCACACTGGCTCCATGGCTCAATTCAGATACTAAGGAATAGTTTTTGACGAATCTGCAGCAGGTCTTCCAGGTTTTGCAGCAGACACCGCACTTCTCTTCTAGAACAAATGATCTTTTGTAATTTCCACATAATTACCTACCTCACAAGTAGTTCTGCATGGTCCTATCACTGCAGCACAGAGCCTGTAGCTGCCTGAGTATTCATGCAGAAAACATCCAGAGGGTACCTTCCTCCTGGGTTGAGGATCTCTCAAAAGAAATCCTGGTACACAGACTGTACAAATGTAGAAAGAGTAGCATCACTCTTTAGTTCAGAAATTTATAACTGAAATGTCATCAGAGAGGCTATACCTTTCCTACTGTTTTAGCTAAGCTGCTTAACAGCTTGCAGCTGTACCTTCAAGTATCCTACAGAGCTCGAAGCTCCCTAAACTACCTTAGCTATATCTGCTTTTTACAACACTTAGGAAAAGAAAGAAAGAAACAAACAACACATTAAACCCAATAATTTTCATGGATGAATAACAGGACATTCAAATATCAGTTAAGCAGCTTTTCTCGTCTGTATTTAAAAACATCCATACATTTTTGAGAGCAAACCAAAAAGGTTTGCTTGACCTCATATTAATTTAAACTGACTTATTTCACTTTGCAGTGAAAAGAATGAACAATAAAGTCTCAGATAAAACTACGCCTTGGCCTAGGAGGCTACCATATTAGATATAACCTTCTATGAAATGGTAGTGCTGTACTGTGATATATTTGCAGGATCATAAAAGTGAGCTTCAGATTAGGGCTTACATATATGTATTTGGGTGGATACTTTTGCTACATTCATTTCTGGAAAAGGTGAGTAGAAGCACAAGCTGGTATGAAACCCATGAACAATTGCAGCTTATGAATTTTGTCTTGCAATATCCAAGGCTCTAGTGATAGCTTCAAGAAAATGACGACTAGTATTTGAAGAGAGAGGAAGAGGCATCAGAGCATATTGATACAGAAGGATCATGGATAACTTATTAAGCCACAGATGGCATGTTGGAACACAGTCCTTACCCCCTCACTGGGCACTTGTGAAGCCTTAAATGCATTCAGAATCTGCTGCCTCTCAAGAAGGACGATTTTAGCAATCCTCAACCTAGGGTTTAGCTCACAGATTCTGCTAGAAGGCCAGTATCTAATTCTCCATCCTATGCTGTCTTGCTGTGTAAGTGCTGACACATTTTTCATCTGGGCTTTGCTGCAATTCTTCCTTCTACAGAATGAACATTAAGCTCTTCAGTGGAAAAGGGATGTTGTGAAGCCGAATGAAATTTGTCCCAGTGTTTTACTATTGATAAGTAGTGTCAAAAGAGTGTGAAGTGGAGCTAGATATGCCTCTTACTCGCCTCTTCAGAGCTGGAGAGGTGTTTGGGCCTTAGTGTCTCTAGCTGTCTATTCACTCTTCAGTATTTCTTGAAGACAGAATTAATGATTTAAAGTTTTAAAACAAAATTTAGATGAGGAAGTTGTACTAAGGCAAATAAATGAACACGTTTAAAATTCCCAGAATGAAGGTATTAAGGAGAAAAAAACTACTGAGAAGGAAGTCTTTCTTCCAGCTGTGCTTTCTCATGTCAGGTGAATTCACACCCTGGTTTGACTTTAAATGATTATAAAACATCTTCAACATAAACAGTATATTTAACAAAGATAGAAGTGGCCTCATTTAGAAGTGCAGTAGTTTCTCACACCTCGTCTGCTTTCAGGGAATGACTGGTAACTCTTCTCAGTCGATGTGCTGCAGACACGTTCCAACTCTCTGATGTCAGCAGCAGCCACGCACGAAGACCTTCGCATTGCCAATTTACCAGAGCTTGTCAGATAAGAAAATAAACTTATTTCAGCAACTGTGAGTTATTCCATCTAAAGAAAATCCTCTTGGGCTCTGGTGTAAGGATTCTGTGAAAATCTCATTTCATGATTCTCTTTCCAAAAATTAGGCTGACATTTCTTCAGGTTTTTTGAGGCACTGACAGTATACCTATGTAACTGAGGACAATTTAGCCTAGAAGATTTCACTCTCTATATCAATTTTACTTTAAGAACTTACTACTTCAGTGGCTTGCACAAAAATTGCAGACTAAGCTGTCTTTTGTTCTCAGACCAACTTTACACACATGTTGATACTAAACATTTTCAGACTCTTCACTGTTCAATTATGTATTTACAGTACTTTCACATGTAAAAGTACAGTAAATTTAAATGCTTCCTGTCAGATTCCCTGAGATCTTGAAAGTCTTTTAAGTTGAAGACCTCCTTTCCTGCTGGTTGTTCCGAGCTTCCTCGAGACACCATCCTCTCTTCCACTGAAGTCAGAATTAGTCTTCTTGAGACTTTCATAGAATTATAAAACAGTCAACATTGGAAGACACCTTAAAAATCTTCTAGTTCCAAAAGCTCTTCCTTGGGCAGGGAACACTCCATTAGACAAGTCTACTCAGAGCCACGTCCAGCCTGGTCTTGAACACCTCCAGGGATGGGTAGTCCACAACCTCTCTGGGCAACCTGTTCCAGTGCCTCACCACTCTCACAGTAAATTTCTTCCTAATATCTAATCTAATCCTACCCTTCTTCAGCTTAAGACCATTCCTCCTTGTCCTATCACTACATGCCCTTGTAAAAAGTCTCTCTCCAACTCTCTTGTACCTCTGCAGGTACTGGAAGGTTGCTGTAAGGTCTTCCCAGAGCTTTTTCTTCTCCAGACTGAACAGTCCCAACTGTCTCAGCCTGTCTTCATAGAAGAGGTGTTCAAGCCCTGTGATCATCTTCCTGACACCCATTTTCTTCTTTCTGATGTGTTAGACTTGTGAATATTCATCTATCCTCTGCCTTTGTAATTGCTCCCTGACACTTCTCTGTTAGCTCCTACTCAAAACTGTTTAGTCTTGAGGGGCCAGACTCATCAGAGTCCTTATCTGAAGCTCAAAAACTTTAAGAGTCTAGGTATACTTTGAATTTTGCAGGTAGACTATAGAAACTCCACTACTGGTCCTGAATATCATATCCTTTTTTTTCCTTTGCCTCTGCACTGTTGCAAATTTAATACTTTCATGATCTAGCCAAGAGACTCAGTAGCAAATATGGGGTTTATACCCAACCCTTGTATGAACTAAGGCAGATCCCAAAGTTATGTGATGTATAACTGACCATACATGTAAATTCTCACTGCTTAGTGAAGCTTGGTATTCCTAAATTCATGAACATAAATAAAAGAAGGTTTGTTAAAAAAAAAGAAAAAATTCTGTTTAACCAGATCAGCAAATATTGCCACTCTTCTATCCATCTTAGTTGCTCTGAACAGAGCAAGTCTTTACAGCTGAGTTTGGATAGTGTGAAGCATGCTACTTACACAGCAGAATAATTAAACGTGATGTATCCCTTCATGCATTAGGCGTGTTAAAAGAGAAGGACTTTGTTGCACAAAAAGAGAAGTTCAGGTTTTCAGCTTAAAGGGGAAGGTTGTGCAGATACCCTGATATGTTCAATCAAGATTCTCTAACCAATTTCCACAGCACTGGGAAAAGCAGCATATTTTGAAGTAAATGATACTAGAATTTGAACAGATGCTTTGTAATTAAGACTACTACTATTATAACTCATGTGATTATGATAAGATAAAATTCAATTTAAACTGTGCAGGTAGGAAATAAATATTATTGTAGCCTAATTTTATATTGATGTTGCCTTAGGCACTGTATATGTAGCCTGGAAAGAAAAAGACTGACATTTTGCTCTCTCTTCTTAGTTATTCAGCACTGAACTACCTACTTCTCCCTGTGATTTTAGAACTTTTGTATCATTATAAAAAACAAAAGAACAAAACCAAAAACCAAACCAAACCAACAAAAAGCAAAACAAACACAAAAAACCAACAAAGAGCCAAATAAAAAAAGTAGCAGATCCTTTCCAGAGTACTTGCTGCTTCTGACAGGCATGATCCACAGTGATAATCCACTTCGAACTGATAATGTCATACTTTTCATTCACTGCACTTGCAGGTATTGTTTTAATTTCAACTAATTATGTTGCAGGAATTTAATTCTTAGGCTTAAAGAAAATTCCAGTTTTTATGAGTTATTTGAATGTTACTGTTGAAAAACTTTTCTGTTCCATTCTGAACTCATCGATACATTACAAAGGACCTCTCTTTGCTACTGAGTTCCTCTAGAAACCTTTAGGAGTCTGACAGCTACCTTTTGCCCTCCATATAAAGTGAGTTGCTGGAGGCATCACATATAAAGTCTGCTGCAGTACATGCTGGAGAAGGTTCCTGTGCTGCTTAAATAGTAACTATGGATTTTTAATACAAAAGAGGGGCACATTTTTCTATTGCATCAGCAAATATCAGGTGAAAAATATGTCAAAGGCCATCTATTTTATGTAAAAGATAAGCTGAGTTGGAATTTTGTTTAAAGGAGACTTAATAGTAATTCTGGGACCTGACTTAGTGTGATTACATGCTTTCATATCCAGAAAGAAGTGGTCACTTGTAGTGGTTTGAGCCAGGTTTTCCCCCTGAAACTAGGAAAGTGGTAACCCCCAGGGGGTGGTGACCCTTGGGGCTTGACCCAATCAGTGCTCCTGCAAAATATAAACATGTCTCTGGAGACCGGAAAAGAAGCAGTGGTACTTGTTGTTAAAAGCAGTGGTGGCCATGTTGTAGAGGCCACGAAGAAGGGGCTCCGGCCCCTTGAGGGGCTCTGCCCCCCCCAGCCCCGGTTGGGGGGCTGCAGGGACTTGGAACAATGTTAGCTGGGCTGAGTGCCTGTGGCTAGGAGCTGGGGGAGTTTTCTCCCTGGTAGGCAGCAGTGAGAGACGCTGGGAGCGGCGACGGAGCAGCAGTGGACGGAGGAGAGCAGTGGCAAAGAGCCAACTGATAAAGACCAGAAAAGCAGCAGATGCCGGTATGCAGCTATGGAAGACACAGAGATGTCTGAGGAGAAGGAAGAAGCAGCAGCAGGAAGAGAACCGAGCCAGCAGCAGGAACAGAGTTTCGCGGGGTAAGAACTGGACAAACCAAAACCCCCAAACTCACTAGAGACCCCTCCGAGAAAGAGGAGGGGGTGGTGGACTAAGAGGAGTCCTAAAGTGCAGTATGCACTGCTGAGAGGAGCTAAGAAGCTCCGGCATCCTGAGAGCTAAAGCCAGGACGGCCAAAGGAATGTGTGTGGAGGGGGTGACCTTGGGCTTCCCCCCCCTTGCTCCAGCTTCAGAGAAGCTGGCAGCCATCTTTGAGTCAGAGCATGGGAGCTCTGTGAAGGGGCTTGATTTCCCCTGAGGATACCAGACCGTCACGAAGACCCCGGTGCTTCGTGATATGACCATGGTGTAGCGGCCATGTCTGGGGTTACGCAGCCCATGGAAAGACCCCTTGTTTTGAGGACGGAGGGCCGAGGGGCTTGGAGACCCCCTCGTGTGTGCTGGCAGAGAGCCAGCAACTGTTTCTGGTGGAAGAGAAGAAGAGAGCCTGCTGCCTAGAGAGGAAGACCTGCTGCTCAGAGACTGGAAGGGGTCTTTTCTTCTTCTTCTCTCCTGGACTTTTATTTGGAGGGAGAAGAGATTTGGCCCATTGTAAATATTATTGTCATGATAGAGATAGATATAGAGTTAAGATTGTATGTAGTGTATTATAAAATTTATTTATGTGTATAGTCTTTGTAATATATTCCTCCCCCCCATATTGAGTCTCGTGTTTTTGTCTGGAAAACTCATCTCACATGGGGTTGAGATGTGGGTGGGGGGCTAGGAATCAGAATTGGATTTGGGCTTTTTCAAACCATGACACACTGCTAGAAAGGCCAGTGTCAATGAGAAGGGTAATATGCATGAAACAGGAGATATAAGGAACAACGGTAGGGAAATGTTAAATTTATACGAGCCAACAGGAAGCAGTGCTTTCTTGAAAATCCAGTCATGAAGCCCCAAGAATTTAGACAGAAACAGCGGTGTTCCCTCACTTCATGATGAAATCAACATAATCACAGCTTGTTATTATTCTTTAGCAGAAAAAAAATAAGGTCATCTTTGGAAAGAGGTATAGAGAAGTATGAAATCCCTGTGGTGCAGTGTGGTAAGTGGTACCAAATGCTGAAATTTCCTTTTTCTGAGGCCTGTGTTAATTAGAATCAACTGTAAAATATATTTAGCTCTTTTGTATTTTTTTTTAATTTTTCCATTAAATACATTAAGAATGCATACTGTTTAGATATATTTACTCTTTAATTTTTGTATCTCCATCACTTCCATTTCTTTTAAATTTATACTATCAAAACACGGAGTTCTCATAATTTCTTTCAGTATATTTTTATTGTCCATGAAGTGGAGGTGTTTCAAAGAATTAGAATGAAAGGAGAACAAAAAACCACAACTGAAAACAGTTGAAAACACAACGGAAAATGTTTCAGTCAATTTTAATCCCCGTATAGTAGATCCATGATAAAAACAACCTGAACTCACAGACTTCAACCCGCAGACTCTACTTGCTTGAGACATATTTATCTCAAGGGCCCCAGTTCTCCAGCAGGTATGTTCTAGCAGGCTAAACTCTTAGCTGATCCATTCCTAGACTTCTGGTAAACATGTTGTCTAAGTGCAAAGATCCAAGAGTACTTTGATATCGAAGTTAACATACATTTTGACTCAGGTCATAGTATATCTTATTTTATATTAAAACAAAAATATGGAAGGGAGAAGTAGTGACTGCTGGACTGGTTCTAGCCCATTTGAACTAAAATTAACAGAAAATCTTCTGTGTGATGAATGTTTCATTTGCTGTGATTGCTTCCCTATGCCTGTTTGGTTGTGCAGTCTTGGGGCGGAGGAAAACGTTGATCTCAGACACTTCATTGTTACCAGGGTTCAGGGAAGAAGTGGGGTACTTGTATCAGCAGCCTCCCTCTGGCCTGAGACTTTAAATCCTCCTGCCTCAGTCACATTGGAGAGTTGGAAATGTCAGAAAGAGAAGGAGGGAGGTCCTGGTGTTGGGAAGGTATCTAAAGAGTGGCTTCCCACCCTGGGGAGTGGCTGACATGAACTTGTAAGATGGCTACCCATAGGCTTTTTGAGTCTGAAAATTAGTTTCTTGTACCTGTAGCCCAAATAAGACCAACCTACCACTGCAGGAGCTGACTCTTTCTTTTACTACTGGAGTTCTTCTTGGCCAGAGGTCTCACCTGCAACTACTGAAGAGACCACAGAGAGTGGTTGGGATGCTGGAATGCCGAAATCCACTGAGCATAAAAGAGCTCTGAATTTACCCTGATGTAGGCTCAGCCAGGACAGTGTCTCACTGTCTGAGGTTGAACAAACACTTGAAAAACAGCCCAACTTTACAAAGCAAGTTCCTTAGGACACAAGAATCAGTGACAAGTTCAAGCTGACATTTTATTTCAGCTGTTACTTCTTTTCTGCTTTCTGTCACTCCAGTAGTCCCTGCTGACCAGACTTAAAAATAAACTTTTTGTCTCTGGAAAAATTAATGACATTCCCATAGAAAGCAGGTTAGTTGAAAGAAGCACTATGAAGTCAAAAAAATAAACAGGAAAGTATTATTAAGAGAAAAATAATCTTTAAGAGAAACTGATATAATGACTAACATCTCTGCTTTACTGCAGGCAGAATTCCTGAGGTAATATATGGAAACCCTCTGGGACTCTCAGTATTTACTAGATAATCCAGACTGAATGCTAAAAGACTGCTGTATCCCCAGCACACAACCTTTTAAACTATACAGGCATTTTACTAATTGACCTCGAGAATAGCTCTGACCAAGATTGTCTGAGCGACATGACTGCCTGACTTTCAACAGTAAAATAAAAATTTTGGGATTTTGTGGGATTGTTTTGAAAGTTTTTTTTATGTTTATCTTGCAAGCCTTACTTAAAAAAAAAAACAAAAACAAAAACCACACAAACGAACAACCCAAAAAAAAAAAACAAATAAAAAAGCTAAAAAAACCCCAAAGACCAAAACAAAAAAAATTCAAAACCAAACAAACAAATAGAATAAAAACAGAAGAGAGAGACAGCGAGACAGAGAAACCCTGATAATCAATATCTATGGACAATGCATATTCTGTTTCTCCTAACTGTGATATTGCCCATTGCGTTGTGCGTTTGTTTGGTCACATAATTACCATTTATTCACAGTGCATTCAGTGCACAAGAATCAAAGGAAAACCTTTTGACATTTTAAATAAAATGAATTTTTATTTTTTACAGAACGTCTTATATAGTCAAGGAAAGAACATATTTTCTCCTATACCCATCTATTAGAAGACACTTACAATGGGCAGACTAAAATAATGGCAGCCATGAAAGAACTTTAGTTCTTGTTATTTCTTTGCATAGCTGTCTTCCTTAACAGAAGGGAAAAGCGATGAAGGTTCACTTTTAAGTTACATGAATTGGCACCAAATTAGGCACAGGAGAAAGGCTGTGAAATGGGTGTCAATGCTTATAAAAGCAACTGTTTTACTAAAGAGATATGTCACAGTTCTAGAACCTGTTGGGAAGGGAAAAGATGTCCTATTCCCTTCCCTTCTAGAAGGGTGGGAATAAAATTCTGACTAATTAAAGCCAAATTAGGGCAGATAGCCTGCCCCGTGTATAGCTGCAGTCAGCATTTGCACAGGTGAAGTTATTTACACTCCTAGATCAACCATGGGCCCAACTTGGGCCAACCACTCTAGAGACAAAGCAGGAGGGAGCCCCTGCCTGAATGACTTTGAGGAAAAAAATACAGGAAAACAAAGAATGAAGAACAATCCCAATATCCTTTAATTTTTCCATTCATAATTCAGGTACAAAAGAAGTCAGCACTATCAATCAAATCTGCATCCAGTTTTAGAAATCTCAATCATAACAGAAAGCTACCACCAAACTTCCTTACTTCATTTCTTTGCTTCTTTCCTACTTTTAATTCTTTAATTTTTTACTTCTTTTTCACTCTTCAAAATACATCTTTCTAGAGGTATGCAAATAAACCATAACTACATAATGACACCATGGCACATAGTGGGTTTATGTACAACCTAATACGCCATCGCTGAACAGGACTGGCCAGGCAGTGAAACAGTTCAGGGTTGGTCAGCACTACTAAGTCACACAACACACACATTTTTCTGTAGCCTATTATTTCTGATTTTTATCTTGCAGATTATAAAGACATAACATGAAAAATGTAGGCTGGATAGGCTGGATAGTACTACTGCTAAATCTTTGTCACATTTAGATTTCTGGAGTTCACAACTTCACATGTAGGCTGTCTTCTCAAATCCCATCAAACCTCTTCTAGTGACCCTGCTTCCTGTTTGTTTGCTTTTTTGGCTCTGAACTCCCTGGAGGAAGAGACCGCCACTGCACAGAAAAGCAAAGAAATCAGCATGAGAATGTCAAAGCTATCTTGTATGCAGTAGAACAAGTGCATACAGTCAGGATGTGACCTGAAGAGATTTCATAACTTATACTTTTCCCCGAAGGTTGGAGAAGGGTAGTTGACACCTGATGGGTGGCTGACATGAAAAATCAAGGATGTTCCTAATGGCCAAGTGTCAGCAAAGTCAACAGCTCTCTGCATAAGTACTCTTTAAAGTACCAGCAAAATACTGATTTGGGCTGACATTTACTCTTCAAGAGTGATCTAGAGCTGAGGTGTTTAGCCTGAGAGCCTGATACTAAAAGAGAGGAGTAAAGGAGCTGTTTAGCATGTCTCTAATCCCACATGGCAAAGGACAGAAATACAGAGGAGCTTGCAGCTTGTTTAGAAGAGCTCTTACCTCCGCGTGTTCTTAGAAAGAAAAGCCTGTAAGACCCAACTGCAGCAAATTTTATCCTGCCTGGGAAAAAATTTGGGAGTGTGGGAAGAGGCAGGGAGGTTACAGAGGCAAGGCATTTTCTCAATTTAATGATGAGTGTCCTTCACTACAGTGCCTGCATAGCACCAAGCTGTTCACAGCAGAACACGTTGATCCTCAGGAGGGACATAATCATTTCACATACCGCATTTTAAAATGATTCTATTAGGACACTGACAGCTCCTGAGCCTTGGCTGCCGTTTTGTGGCTTACAGATTTATGCCTGCATGCCTGCCCACCCATCCATGCTTCTACTGAGCTACTAACCTGTCAAAGAGAAATCCATCTGATTGCTAATCCTCATGGGCAATTTCCTCTCATTTCTGCCACGTACTTCTTGTCTATTTTGGGGTGTATTTCCTTCTCAGAAGGTGACACAGGCTGTGATCTGGGCTTTCTTCTTCACAACACAGCAGCTCTTGCAGTATACACTTTCTTTGTTTTTCTTTCTTTTGTCCATTCATTCTAACTCCTTGATGAAATGCATTGCAATCTTGTGCTGGGTGGCTTCACCTTCTGATTCAAACCAAGTGTTTACATTTTGAGTGTCCTGTGCAGGGAGTTGCATTTCAGTTGATCATACAAGGCACTACAGAGGCAGTAACCTCACTCTGTGGAGCTGTGGTCTTCTCCATCCTAATCTGTGCTGGTTGAGCAGACTACTGCCCTAAGCTCCCCCAAGAGCTGTGCACTACCCCTAACTCTAGATTTCTTCTTCCTGCTATCTGCCTAGCAAGCTGTTTGCATGAGTGCTTCCTGACATGCCTAAGTCCAAAAATGTCAGCACAACTTTCAGTTTAGATCATCTACTGTTGACTACAGCAGGTTAGGGGATGCTGATGTGGTAATATCAACTGAGTGGGGGTGGTTGTTTTCAAGGTAGAAGAATAAGTAGAGAAAGATAGATTAATTCATCAGCTAACATAGTCAATCCTGAGGCTGACTTCATGTTCTTCAGGAGTAAGAAAGTTCTGTGGTTTAACAGTAATTTTTATTGTTCATTTAAACTGACTATTCAATGTTTCCTAGACAAAGCTACGGAATCTTACTGCCTGGGGCATGTAATTAGATGTGCATTCCTCCACACACGTGTAATGACTGCGTATTTGGTATGGAAAGCCTTCAGAATGTAACCACAGATGTATGGTTTCTAACAAAACTCCATCAAGACACTGACTCTGTCAGAGGACATTTATGTACTCTAGTCCCAGCAGCCGTATGATATGACATCTTCTTCTCCTTGCTGTGATCCTCTATGCCAGGTAAACCCAAACTGGTGTCTCACAGCTAGATCCTTGGTCCTGCCTCTAATCTCGGAGTATGAAAGAGGCTCAGGGGTTACAGTGTCTAGTGTGATAAAGTTTAGGCTAATGTGAGATGTTTCTGTAGAACATGAGTTTTGATAAATCTGCTTACTGATCTTAATGTGTTAGTCTGAGTTTTCACCATGCGTGGGAGAAAAATATCAGTGGTTTTTTGGCTTGGTGCTTCATTAACCATCAAAATTTTAGATGTATTAGTGTAAATGACGCCCTGACAGAAGGACATGTCATAAAAGGCATACAAAAAGATCTTAGACATCATAGAAAAAAGTTAAGGATGCAGTTTCCCTTTTCAACTAGATAAAGTTCTGTCTGTTACTAACAGACAATAGTGAACAAATTCTTCCTGTCTGAAGGGAGTCTCAGTAGAAACTCATAGGGCAAATTGAGGCTAACTAGAAAGGCATGAAAAAAACGGATTTACAGCAATGACAAGGGAGTATGTTTGACTGTCTATGTCAGTGACTTCTGAATTATTCTTTTAAAGTGTTAAGTAAAAGAGAAACCCTACTAGGCATACACTGACTTGGCCAAAATACAGATCATGTGAAAAACTATTCAATATCTTTTGAAAAGAAAAAGCAGGCTGTGAACAAGTTGCTTCTTTCAAACTGAGAACTGAGCTACTAAGTCAAAACAAATTGCTTTCTCAGAGAAGCAGGACAAAATTACTTCAAGATCCAAGTCATCCTACATGTTACTGCATAATCCAAGTCATGTAATTCTGATCCAGACTTGAATCTTCAATTGGCTAGAGCATTTAGATCAGTGATATTTGTTATGGAAATATTGATATTACATATGTGACAACGGGTTGATGTATCACTTTTGACAGAGCTTAAATACTTCATTCAATTTGGCATATCAGGTTCAAGAAAACTCAGACAGGAAGTTCCTTATATGACCCATTTTCCAATCATCATAAACTTATATTTACTGTGAGCTATTTTTTTTTTTTTAGGTTGGGACTAGTGACTGGGCACATTGTGATTAAAAAAGACAGAATATTATTCCGCCTTACTGAATCTGTTGAATTCTTTAATGTAAGCTAAGCAACTATACCTGAAAGAGAAGAATTTCAGTTAGAAGTTCAAGGATATAGAGGGATTTAAAATGTCTATACACCCTGTTGAATGCTAAATCAAATGAAACAACTTTATGTATATATACTTTACAACCCACAACAGCTTTCTGATCTCTTTCAGGATAAAACCATAAAGCAAACAAAAGTTTCTTTCTCATCAGAGACACTTTTTTGTTTGAAGAGTTTCAACTCTGAATTCTTTTAAACACCTATCTCCTTCCCCTGCAGTTATTTATACCTCGAAGGTAGAAATCTACTTGTTGAAAAGTTCTGAGCAAACAATAAAATATTAGAGGACTGTAAATGACATTAAAATCTTATAGGAGTAGGAAGTCAGATAGAAAGTATGTTGTGTTCCTTTCTATATTCTTTAATGCATAAATGCAGAAAATATTTAATTATATCTATAATCTATATATTTATGCATGCAGCACTTCTATGTAAAGAAAATACCCACATTTGCCTTCTGACTCATGAAGAGCTATCATTAGAACTTACGCCATAAAAGCAACTTGTTGCTCAGGTGTCTCAACCTAACATTTACTTATATCCCAAATCTACTTCTTGTACCCTGTTATAAACTATATGCTTAGAGACTGGTTTTCTGTTTCATTTGTGTTTAGCTCTGGTACGGTATGGCTTTCAATACATGTGAGGATAAAGTCGCTACTATCAGCCAGTACCACTAACCAAGATTTTGTCAACTGCCGTGGAAGGAACAGCTCCCGCAGATGAGTTCATGCATGGAATAAGGGCAGGTCACCAAAAAACTTTCTTGACTAAAGTGAGAGGTTTTGATTACTGTACACTGCACTCTTGGGCATCCTTCCTTCAGGCACTGATGCTTTCCCTCCCTGCTACTGTAGAGGGGCAATGAAGGGACCCCTCTCAATCAACTGAGTGTTCACCTGTTTATCCCTGCTTTGGTGGCCTTACTATCTCCCTGTGTGCTCTGGTCATTGCATGGGATTTTGGGAACACTTCAATTTGTGCCAAAATCAGCTGTTATGAGATATTGGTACCCACATGGGCATGAGCTGCAGGGCTGCAAATCTGCAGTAGGGCTTAGGAGAATACAGAACATCTCCAGACCACCTCTCCTTACCTCAGTCACAGGGTAATCTTAACACTCTATAATGTATGTATTAGCTTAAGCAGTCAGTATTTATTTAAGCAATATTTATAATATATACTTTCCTGTCCCCAGTGTTTTCTTTTCAGATCTTAGTGAGTTTTAAGACTGCGAGTATCAAGAAAATATAAATATGACACTCAGCCTTGACTACAGAATTATGACCAGCAATTTTGTAATATCCTACATCAAATTTTGGATTAATTTGGAGTTAATGCGGTGTGTCACACTGACATTTGGCTGTACCATCAATGAAAGCTGGAATCTTTCCCACTCTATGGGAGGTTTTGCTCTTTTGAAGGCCATTTCCACTCATATATCACCTGTGTTAAAATGCAAATGGCTTAAATATAATTCAAACACAGAATGTGCTGTGACAGAAAAGAAAAACTGTTTCAATCAGTATAAAGCAGCAATTCTGCAAAACTGAAATGAAAGATTTCTACAGCTATGTTTTGTTACAAAATCATGCATCATGCAATGTCACTGCTCTTGACATGTCTTTTCAAATAGTAAAGAAATAATACTGGCTGGAAAAATCCACCAGATTCCAAATTAATAGCCAAATAACAAACTTTAGAAGCAATTTTTCTGATTTTAAAAATGATCCTTTGGGGTTTTCAATGATGTTAATTGAACTTCATGACAAAGATGTTCCAATAAAATAGATTTTTTCTCAGGGGTAAAAAACCCTAAATACTATTTTCTTGTTGAACGTATACTTTACTCCAAGAGGAGAATTAAACAGTACACAATTGAAAATGCCATATGTAATGCAGTAATAATTTGTTACTCTCAGCCCCTTTCATCTTGTAATTATTAAATATTTTTTAAGCGGGGCAGCCTTAACATTGTGCATGTGTATTAATTTGATGTACTTTGGCAATGCAAACACTGATTTTTATTTTTTTTTAAATTTACTGAAAAATCAATACTCTGCTTTTACTTAAACACTCAAAATGTAATTTTTTCCAAGATGTTCAAAGAGACTTCTTTTACTGAGTTTTTGCTAGTTTTTTCTTTGTCTTCTTTTGCTTTAGTAAACATTGTTCAACTGGTTTATGAACCTTTTCAAATAAACTTATCCATAGATTTATTTGATTTACCAGAAAACAAAATACTTAAATCTTTCATACCATATATATAAAAAAATCTTTCATTGGCTATTTAATGATCTTTTGGTCATGCAATATATGTGTGAAGGGCAACATTGTTATGAAAATGGGACTTTTGAGAAATAATGTCAATATTCTTTATCTTTGGAAGGGTCCTCTTAGTCCTTTCCACTCCTGCAAAATAAAAAAAAAAAAAAAAGAAAAAAAAAGAGCCCATGGTCTTTAATCTGTAATCCAAACATTTCATACCAGGTTTACCTGAAGTACTTTTCAACAGATGGGAAAAAAAAATCTGTTTCTCTTTGGACTATCTCTATTCAATTAGAGAAAAGTAAACATATGTGAGAAAAGGTGACAGAATTATAAAAGGTGGCATAATTTATAAAGTTATGTACATAAACATTGCAAAGAAATACATAGAATTATATATAATACATTAAATGCAAAGATAAATTACATTTGAAAATGTAAGAGAGAGGTGTTAAATCTCATTTTGCTGTAACTGCAATTATCAGGTTGTCATTTAAAAGACAGTGCAGCCTCTGGTAGAAGGATAAGAGGTAGTGCTTGGCTTCTAAGGGAATACTTTTCACTCATTAAATAAATTGGAAAGACTAAACTGATTTGCATTACATACATGATATCCATAAAATGCTCATCTAGGAAATTGTATGTCTGGTCTTGTAATGATGCATGGGCACACGCAAATAAGCAGTTGTTGAAGTCACTTGTCTGTTGCCTACTCCCAGAGAAAGGTGGAACGGGATCATTGCATTGCTGCTGCAAGTGGCAGGGATGCTGTTCCAGGTCGTGAGAGACAAAGGAGAGATACAGGGAAAATTTTAAGGGAGAAGTAGGGAGGGGTGGTTATTATTATCATTATTATTATTATTATATTACGATTACTTTGATTTTGGGTAAGAAAGCAAGACTTCTGACATTGCTTTTTTTGAGCCTGAAACAGAAGCAGTAAACTTCACACTACAAACTAAGTAACACAGTAAATTAAAACTGAGCTGTCATAAGTTATTGGAGGTATCTCTATCAGGCTTTATTTGTGGGTGGTTTTTATACACCCATGGAGAACAAAGGAGACATGGAAAGATATATGGAAAGATATACTCGCACAAGGCAGAACACCATCTATTGCAGATGTATCTCATTAGTCACGTACTGATAGTTGAAATTAATTAACTAGGATTAAAAAATTGAAATCAGTCTTTTACCTGAACCTCAAACCAAATGAGAACAGTGGTCACATTTGAGTAAATCCACTGACTTCAATGGAATTGTGCTGATAAACACAAGTTGACTAGTTGACTTCTTACCCCACGGTTTTTTGGTTTTTTTTTTTGATTCTGTTTCTGGGTTGTTTTTTTAAGACAAGGTAATAAATGGGCCACATTTCATGTGTATTTCTCTTTGTAAAGGCTATTGAAATGCATATTCTACAGGTTTCAGTAACTTGTAACAAAATTCCATAAAATCATGCAAGAAAATCTTCCATTCTCCTGAACTCCACATTGTCTTTTATGCCCCTATGGCAGAAACACAATTTTATCACAAATACCCACTAAATCAAAACACTATCTGATTTTTATGCTTATGTTTTTATATGTACAAAGATCATTTAGATGAAGAACAAGTTTCTTATTAAAAAAAAAGAACAAAAACATGACAATTTCTAAACAATTTTGGAGACATGAAACGTGAAATATCCGTGAATAGGTGCCTGGCAGCTAAATCATCTGTGTCCCATTTAGGTACAGATGGCTGTGAAGGAGCAAGATTCCGGATGGGAACAGTTCCCAGGCGTGGAGAAAAGCATACAGCAATTGGCAGGACTTTATTATATGGACCTTACAGTTATCATATGCACTTTACTGTTATTATGTGGTTTCATTGTATTCACACTACACAGTGCACAACCTGGTCGTGCCCAGGCTTGCCATGAGTTTGCCTGCTCCCTGCTTCCTCCACTCCTCCCCCTTTTGTCCATGTCCCGATCCTGGTTTGTTCCCCTGCTTGTCTGTCTCATGCTCCGCCCTATGTTCTGGCCCTTTCCCCACCCGAGCTGACAAAAAGACAGTGTGCACGCGTGAATAGGGCATTCTACTTGCACCCTTCCTCGTGTCCCATCTCCTCTTCGGACAGTGGCAGATGGCTGCTAACAATCAGATGATATTTTATGGTGAAAGCTCCTTCTGTCTGCGTGCTTAGAGGCACCACAGATACTGCAGAGCATTGACAAGAGGAACAAGCAAATCAACAGTGAGGCGGCTTCAAGTTGGTGTCTCAGCACAGGGGAGAAAACTCAGTCTCAGTCACTTACACTTTTAGGCTGACAGGACAAGATTAATTAGCTGAATTTGAAATATTTAGCCTAAGCTAGTCAACTAGGCTCTCTTTATAACGGAGGAGACACAAAGAGGCGTTTTGTCAGGACCCACCTATTTAAACGTAAGAAAGCCTAAAAATCGCCCTTGGCAGATGTCCACCTCTCTCTTTCACCTTAGGAGTGTAAGGAAGTGGCTTTGACTTGAAGCCTGTGTCTTCAGTCAAGGAAAGTTGAGTGAATTGGATGCCATCATCACTCATGTTTGTCATGTATGCTGTATTATGTGCAATGAAGAAAAGTGAGAACACTATAGCTGTCGAGAAAGATGAGTAATATTACCTGGGGAATGGCAAATAGTTGATATATTTTCAAAACAAAAAGAGATGGTTCTACTCTGTTTAGGGTTTATTTCTTTTTCGAAAATGTGGAGAGTATTACTCCCAAAATTTACTGCATACTGTTCAGTTCATACAGTTCAGAAGAATTCTCTTAAATCAAATACAAAGACTTTTTTAATGATGCAGATTTTTTTGGTGCTTTTTTTATTTGGGAGGTTCTTTTCATAGTGGGTATCATAGGAAAATGAAGAAAGACAAATCCTACAATATTTCAAAAGATGCCGGCAAAATTCCCATTGAATTCAGCCAGAGTGGAGAATAGGCTGTGAGATCTGGTTGCAAATAATGATCATTCAAGCATTTGATGCTACTGATAAGAGTATTTGCCAACACCTTCCCAGTGGCTTGATCTATTTGGTTTTGTATGTTGTTTTTGGGTTTGCATTTTTTTTTGCAAATTTTAACCATCGCAATGAGCAACTTGCTAACCAAAGAAAAGCCATGGTTTGTCAGCTGCCTCACAGAAAGGTACATACAGTGTACCGCAGAAGTGTTTGCTAGTCATCCAAATGGCACCTATTTCAATACAAGTAACAGTATTTCAGAAAGATAACACTATTTTTATCTTGCAGACTCTTTTCAATCCCTTACAGATATAATGGTCATCTGCTTTCCCTAGAAATTCCATTATTAATTAATTATTATTACTGTTTCATTCTCAGGGATAAGAAAATTGAAGGAAACAACCATAAACTCTAAGTGTATTGATATCCAAGTAGACTTATTCAGGCTGAAATTTACTTTCCTGTTTTCAAACCATTACTAGAGGATGGACATTTTCATTTCACAGTTGAAGTGTACAAAATACTGAAAAAAATCTGCAAACCATTAAACTACCCCCAGAGACTAAGCCACCCATCAGGCTTATATTTTCATCTGCACTCTCCTGTAAAAGGTAATGCAGATATGAAAATTACTATAGTTGTCACTTCATGTGGGAATTCAGGAACTGGTGTTGGAGCTGAAAAATGCTCAGTTATATATATCAAACACGGATGAAGTGCCTATGCAAAGCAGCTTTTTAACATATCCAAGTACAATATTTTTCCATTTTATGTGCTATTAGTTACCTTATTTAGATTCCATATAGATCAGAAAAAAATACAGTTTTTGTCGTCTTCATTTTTTTCCTCTTAATTGAGTTTAAATATTTGAACAGTATGTGAACAAGGGATTAGAGCTATCAATTAATGAAATCTTTTCCAAGAGCAATGAAACAGTTCAATGCTTTTAAAAATAGTGGTATTCTCCTGACATGAATGTTTCTGGTGCTGCAATAACATTCTTTTTCATATATTGGACCTCTGAGAACTTTGGCAGTTTCACATCCACAGGGTTCAATACATTTTTCCTTTTTTTCTTTTTGTTTCAGTTACTGGGGTTCACACACTTCCTGAGTTTAACTTTGGGTTTCTAGGCTCATGCAATACTCTGTCATCATCATGAGTTTTCCATAGTTTGGAACAAAACAGTAAACTTTCTGTGTAGCTCAGAGACAAGATTAACTTGACAGTCAGTCTATACTTAATGAATTCAGACTAAGCTCATTTCAAGGATTGGCAAAACTTGGAAAATCTTTTTGACAAATCTGGAACAAATTGAGGATTATGAAGACAACTCAAAACACACCCATCTCAAAAATAAAGGCAAGTAATCCCTTCTGTGTCTCCTTTATCCTCCATACCAGTTGCTATAGAAAAAAGGGAATTTCACATGACTGGGAACTTCATAAACAGATGTACACAATTCATTCATATGAGAAAGGGTTAATTATTTGTATGCTCTTTACAGTTCAGCTGTTGCATTTGTTCCACATTCAGCTGAAATAAGTTATGTTTATTTTAAAGAAATTCAGGCCTATAATTCAGTGTCAATCAAAGTGTATGAAATCCCTCTCAAACAAATGAGTCTTTATTTTTTTCATGTCTGAAGGCAGCTACCTACATATGAACCCATTCCATTTACATTTAAGTCCAGATCTCAAAGAAATTTACCTAAGTTTAAAAAAAAACAAAAACAAAACTGAAAGAGAAATGTTCAGTCTTTCATTATTTACATACTTAATGTTGTTTGATTCAGAAACCACAATATAAATATTTTCTTTTAAAAAAATCTGTAAGCATCAAGATATATATAAATATTCTACAAAACGATCAGTGTGCTCTCACCAAAAACAGATGCTTTGAAAATATTTGGCTTGTTTTAAAGAAAAACACTTAAGTAATTTTTTTAGTTCTAGCCATTCAAAGAGCAAGTGCTTTTAGAAGAAATATTTCTAAAATATATATTTATACATTTTTCATATGTCTATATGAAATAGAAAGTCTTTACTTAATATTCAGAAAATCCACCGTGGTGCAGGTGTACAGGACTTTTCAAAAATCACTTGGGAAGGAGATGAATTTACCAAATGACCCCTTTTACAGCAAAGTTTATTCTGCTCTTCACAGCATCCCAGCAGCACAGTGAATGCCTTCAAGTTCCCAGCTTCTTCCAAGTAAAAAAACATCTCCAAGCTCACAGTTCTGGGTGCACCCATAGCTTCAGTGCACTTGCGCTGCCATAGGAGCAGGATCCCAGGGGACTGCCAGCAGTGTAGCCTTTCGGCACAGGGTACAGTGTTCAGACTGCCTGTCTGGGCTCACCGCCACCCTGGGCTGCTGGGCAGGGAGGTCAGCCCAAATCATGGCTGGTCCTTCCAAATCTGGGGTAGAAGCTGGCTTTGTTGCAGTGTTTGGCCAAAGTAGCAGGTACTCTAAAGGAAAAAAAGATATGTACAAGTAAGCCTTCTGCTTGCTAGTTGTTTATCTCAGTCAGCTGCTCGCTGAGGAGTACAGACTTGCTCTTGGCATGTGTCCTCAGAGCAGTGTGAGTCTGTCCCATCCAGCTTTGCTTTTTACTGGGATAAAACATAGTTCCAGTATGTCAATAATTTAAGCATATGACTTTAAGCTTTCATTACTTCCCTGAGTTTTCTTTTCTTTGTTTTTGTAGCACTCGCTGATCTACACTGGAACATGGTCTTTTCTTTTTATTATTTATCTATTTTCAATGCAGCCTTATCAAGTCTCCTGTTAGGATGCTAAAGCACAACTAACGGGGCCTTAGCCAGAAACACTCATTGACTGTGTTAGGAAGAAAGAGCAAAAATCACAACTAATTATAAACAGATAGGACAGGATCCATCCCTCCTTAATCTGACAGCCTAAAATTTAGGTGTCTGGTCTAAATTAGTCAATCTTAACCTCTTCTCTCATCAAAGGAAAGACTTTGCCTTCTGCAAATAACAGTTTCACAATAAGCCGAACAGCTAAAATACATGGTCCTTATAATGTCCTTATGTCTCCCCTTAATTTTTAGGGGAATCCTACACAACTAACAGAAACTGGAAGCCCCTTATGGGTGAAGCCCACCATTGGTATCTGCATCTCACATAAACATGGCACACTGAAAATTATTTCACTGAAGGGTTTCTTAATAGCTCTGCAAGGAGCAAACAGTCTGAGCTGGCTAACAGCAAGCAGCTCCTACTACATAGAGATTTTCAGCGTAGTTTCAATTATGCCATCTCCTCAGCTATTCTGAAATATATGTCTATACAACAGAGCAATTATAAATGGCTTTCATGCACAAACACAAATGTGTAAAAAAGATATGTTAAAAGCAAAGACAAATGAATACATGATGAAATAATTAGAAACAGATCATACTATATTGCTATTTGAGAGGAATGTTTTTCACTTGGTTCTATTAATGTACAGACACCCACAAAGCACTTAAACATGGAAGAAATTTTCTAACACATAGTAAGTTGTAGAAAAGAAACAAATAATTAAAAAAATCCTTCCATTGCTGTTTCAATAATGTACAAGTGTTTCATGTACAGTGTTCTTTTGCTGTACTTCTCCTAACTTAAATCCCATCACAAAGCATAAACAATACATTTTACATAAAAACATAATGCATATACAGAATTGTTTTTACTGTGCAGGCAACATGCTAGTGCTTTCCATGTAAGGGTCAAAAGCGTTCTCTTCTACTTTTGTTGGCAAAAATGGTATTAGAGACATACCAAAATTTAACCCTGTTAAGTCAAAATACTCTTTAGCCCAACTGAAGTCAACGGAGATTATACTTGGGGCTCCTTTATTTTCAAGGTCCTTTGATATTTCAGAAGATAGTTTACTGTTCAGAGCTTCTCTTCCAGAAAATCAAAATCGTGTTTTGCTATTTCCTTCTCTAACATAATAATAATCCCAGATTCCCTTTTGTTAACACCCAAGGATATGTGAGGCAGAAGCCCCTGCAAGTGGCTTTGTCTATAGCTAATTTTTGCCACTAAGATATCAATGCCTAAACATTACAAAAAAATGTACATTTTATTGCAGCTTTTGTGTGGAAGACAAACATGAGAGAGTTTCATGACCAGAAAGTCAGAAAACAGGCAGGACAATTTCCTGGCAGATTAATGTCATTTGGTTTTATATTTTAAATTCATAATATGGAAACTCTTTAGCAACCTTAATTATATTCTTAGCAAGGAAAGAAAACAATCTCAGATACTTGGGTTAAATACTAGAGATAGACAGTTCTAGTAATATGTTATATAATCTCCCAAAAGTGGGTAAACTGTCAAACAGAACAGTGTAAGGAATATTATTGGGATTTTGGCCACAGTCCTTTACCAGAATTTGTGATGTGTTACATGAAAAGCCCAAACCGCATGGCACACACAGTCATTTGTAGAAAACTTTCCGCTTCTTTATGCTTGAGATTAATGTTGGGATCAATTCTCATGGATTTCAGGAGAAAGAGACAGCTGACCACAGATTTGGCTCAGAAATCAACTCTGTTTTTGTATCGGGGCCATTCTTTTCTAGAGGACAAGTAAATATTTTCACAGAAATGAATGGAACTGGACACAAGAAGATCTGGGCCATCATTCAAAAACAAATTACTTCTTAAGCGAGATGCAGAAAGAAGATAAGACTATTTTTCTAATTGCTATTGTTATGATGTGTTCTTGTAGAGCTGAAAGGATCTCACAACACCCCAGAAGGGCTATGCTGCAGAGAACTTACAACCTAAGAGACAAAAAAGACTAAATGCAGAAAAACTTCCTAGTATCAACTGCAACAGGACAAGGAATGATGGTCTGTCAAGAGTAAAGCATTTATACCATAGGCAACTCAGGTGAAGTTATCAAGTCATTTTCTTCATAAAAATTTAAAAAAGGTCTTCTTCTTTCCTGACCCCAATGTTTTCCACCCATCCTGAAAAAAAAAGCTACAGTAATCAGAAACTGGAGGTGAAATAGCAAGAGCATTAGGGTTTATAAATCTTTAAGGGGGTTGTGAATATCAACCTATTTAAAAACAAGAGTTTTTGAAAATTATGCAGATAGGTCACCATACTGAAACCTAAGATCAACAAGATTATAAACAATTAGCTGAATTATTTTTAAACTGTTAACTCAGCATTTGTATCACCATTTTGTCTATGTACATATACTTGCTTTGTACTTTCATGCCTCTTTTGACAAGCCTGGTAATGCAAAATCAGTTCTGACATTCCTAATGGGCTGACATTTACATTTCCAGATTCAGACATGGTCAGAAAATGTACTTCGCTGCATCATATTAAGTGCTGATCACTCATTTACCAAATGACAGAAAGGTAGCTATCAATCATGACAGAAGATTCAAATACTGCAACCTTTATCTAGAAAACTTTTACATATAAATTAGAGTTAATTTTGACCTTGTATTTCTAATGAGAAGAAGTGAGAACTTTGTCTAACACTTGTAAACTGTAGTATTAAAACATTAATACATTGCAAAACGTAATCATTCTATCTTTTTTTTAACTCAAATTCATATCAGAAAAAAAGTATTTCATGGTTGTGTATATGTATAAGTGCATCAGTCTTAAAAGCTTCTAACACACAGAATAGCTTCATATCTTGAAAAATCCACTTGCTGATTTCAATCAATTTTGTCAGGTTATAGACTATCCAGAGGCTAATACAATCCTCAGGTTCTATGAAAATGTCTTCACAAATATTTAAGGAATCACTCATATAGCCAAAAGAGAGACAGAAGATAGAAAAAAAGAATTACGTAATGTTAGTGATCCCCAGATGTTATATAGGTGTTGAATGGCTTGAAGACCACAAAAATTGCTGAGGTTCATTTCACCTATCATGTGTAAGCTGAAAGCCAAGATGTGGCTTTAAATAGTCAGTTCTTTGATTCCAGGATTCTGGCTTTACTGATGCCTGTCACTCAGCATCAGGCTTGAGTCTATTGCTTCTTGTCCAAACAGTGTAAGGCTGTTAAAATGGGCATTCTTGATCTCAGCAAAATGGAGAGAAGTCATTCCAGACCTAACATTTCTGTAGGTTGGGTGGTTTTGTCGCTGTATGCTCACTTTATGCTAAGCATAAGGAATTTTGCCTAACCTGTATTTTCCTTGAAGATACTCCATCTTCTGTGAGCATAGAAGGAGTAGCATAAAGCTATAGTGTTACCTGGAAAATTCTCAATCACTGGGGTCAAATTTGCAAGATTTACAGTTGCTAGGAACCATCATATTGAAGATATGTCCTTAAAACACTGGGGAAAATGTCCTCTTCCTATACTACAAAGTTTACACCATTTCCCTCCCCCCTTGTTTGTATGATTCAGACTCAGTTGCTGCTCTTACCAGCTGCCTTTATGGGTGGCATATTCAAGCATTTTGTGGGAAACAATCCCTTGCAAGCAGAAACAGAAGATAGACAAGATGACCTAGGCCTTTTTGTTCTAGCTGTGCTAGCTGACATTATTTGTTGTATGTGTTTGAATTCCAGACTCTCTATATATGAGAGATAAATGAGTGCACAAAACACAAAAGCAAACAATAGCTGAAATCTGCATCTTTAGGCTCTCTAAGTAGTCCACGGAGAAGGTGAAAGGCTCCTGTGGGGGTTATTTGAAGTAGACAGCCGTCCTCTGGAACTTTACTGCCCTCAGGGAGTAAACGTAGGGAGAAAAGGTTCTGATGCCTGCTCAGCTGGTGCTAAGAAAAAAATTCAGGAGCCGTTAGCTGGGGTGAGATAAGGAAAGGATTTAATGGTGCCAAGGCAAGAGATGTTACACGACGCGCGCCCCGGGCTGTGCCCGAGATGTTACATTTATAACAATATCTGGCCAATCCCAAGTGTGTCCACCCTATAACTTTTGGCCTGGTCCACCCCCTGGCCCGCCTCCTGGAATTGGGTCGGGGGGCTTTTTGAGACCCCCTCTTCATCATCCTTCATCATCTTCAGGGTACAGAGAGCAGAGTCACCCAGTTCCTTGACTCTGTCCTGCGGTTTAGGCCAAGATACAAGCGTTCTCCAAACAAGACAGGCTTGCCTTGACTAAGAGACTAAACATTTTCTACTGGATATGGGAATAGGGTTGATATGGGGAGTATGGAATGGGGTGAGAGCATTAAGGAATGTATAAACTAAGGGGTGCTAGGGGAGGAGGGAGAAAGGGGTTGTTTCTAAAATCTACTTCTATTACCTATAAGTTTTGTAAGGCTTACAAAATTAGAAAAATAAAAAACATTAGGGGGCTTAAGGCATCAGTTCTCAGGGCGAGAATTCATAGAATCAGAATATCCTGAGTTGGAAGGGACCCACAAGGATCATTGAGTTCAACTCTGATGGCTAAAATGAATTGTTGTTTTCAGTTGTTTTGATTCACAGGAATATTTCAGTCCAAAGAAAACCACAGGTGTCTAGCCTTCAAAAAACTTCTGATTGAAGGACTCTAGATGGGTGTAACCTGTGTGGCCTAAGGTTAGAGTGTAGACAAATGCTGTAAATCCCATGGAAAATCCAAGAGCAGTGTGCAGGAAATGCACTCATCATAAATATCCAAAAAACATATTTCCTTTTAAATCATTAAAATGTTAGTTATATTCCTTCTTTAAAACAAATGAAAACTAAAATATGCTGATGCAGAGATTAACTTTTTAAATATAGCTTCTAGATGAGCAGGTGTAAAGGGCTATAATTCAGAAATTGTGAGGCCCATTGTGACAGTGCAACCTAGTTGTTGATAATAAGGCCCTTCTACACAAAACTGTGCAAGGTAGGGAATTAAGTCATCTCCAGTCTCATGGGCAACTTACTGTTTCAGATCGGGAGTATCCTATGCTAGGTTGGTCAGCCTGGAGCCAGACAGCAACATCAATCATAACTGTCTATAAAAGCTAACTGAGTTCACCAATTTTTTCTTCCAGTTGATGCATGCAGAGAACTTGCAACACAATATTTAAGTCCCATCACCATAAAATGAGACTCTGGGCAATTCTGAATGACACTCTCCATCTTTAACTTATTCTTTGACAACTGTGCGTACGGTAGGTCTGCCATTGTGCGGAACCAAAGACCCACAGAGGCATGTACCTGGGGTGTCTCTGATGCACATGCCTGTAAATTGAGCATAATACATATATAAAATTCTTCTCTCCTGTAATAGGAAGGGAATTCAGCCTTGTATAAATGCTCCAATTTCAATGTATGTGTGAAATGTAATCTAATTCATAGAGCTGCATCTGGATGTGTAATTACCTGAGCTTGTTTATCATGTGCAATTTTGTGTTATCAGAGTGCAAAGCTCAGGAGAACAAGCTGTGTTAAACAATATTTACTCTAAACAATATTTATTCTATCTCCTTCCATTTTGAGTAGAGTATTGGTGGAGTATGATGATAGGAACTTAGCACATCTGAGCTCTACAGGGCTGGAAATAACAAAAGTAAGAGTTCTCAACCATTAAAAAATACAGTATTATTTTGGAGGAAAAGTGAATTTTTTTGGAGTGTTGTTGGATGAAAATGTGCTTCCTTTTTTACCTTTATCTAAATCCATCTCTAGTAAAAATCAGTGTAAAAGGAAGCATTAAAATGTATTTTGTTTTCTGTGTGTTTTTGTTTTACATTTTGTATGTATTTCTCTGTACTGTAGCTAGCTTGAGCAAGTACTTTTCCTTGTAAACACTTTCGATTGTTTAGACAAACTAAATGTCAGCTAGTGCTAAATGTATTTGCAACAAGAAATATACCAAATCAAAATAATGGCAGATGTATCTCAGGCAGCATTAAAGGGCTTTAAACTACAGTGTATCCAAAACAAAAAATCTACATCAAACATAGAAACACATGGTTAATCCATCACATCTGTTTAGTTAAGTGATGGCCTTAATTACTTTTAGTCACCCATGACTCTCATGAACAGACTCCACTTTAAATTTAGATTCAGACATTTTTCCATTTCTCTAATTAGAATTTATTCATGTGTAAACAAGCTTGACTTTGGTTTACCCACACGCATTTAAGTTTTTTGACTGTGTGGCCTTGCAGACCGATTCCTGCATGTTTTAGGTCTATTCATATAGTTGGCCTCCTTGTTCCACATGTAAACCGCAGCAATAGCTGGTTTACCAATGATTTTAATTTTTTTCCCCATAAATAGGCTTTCTTTGAAAGACACATCCGTAACTGAAACCTTGATTTGCAGAATCATCTTTATGATAAGCAGAAAACTGTGCTTTCTCATGCATCCCTTCATCCGAGTATCCAGGCCAGATATATGTCTGGGTTATTTTTTCCCTCCTCCTCTTTTCCACATTATACTAGTAGTGGCTGGAGCATGGAGAGATTTCAGCAGGCAAATGAAACTTCCTAATAAAATCTCCCACGTGACTGTGGCTGGCTGTTGACATAACGATCAGCATGAATTTCACGAAGGGTTACACACTTGTGGATATGGTCTTTTATTCAGTCATCTCTGGAATGATTTCTCTCAAGCACAGAATAGCACAGGTTGGTGGAGTTGATGCTGCTGAGAATCCCTCAAGATAACATATTCCTGGACATGAAAATGAGATTTAAGCATGTTGCCAGAGTTTCTCCCCTTATGGTGCTATCTCAGTGCCCTTTGTTAACAGGCAGAAAAGGTTTTTCATAAACATCCACATTTTTGAGTGTTCCAGAAATGTGATTTACCATGTGTTCATGACCACCATTACCAATTTACAGAGGAAAGAATTAAAATATTTAAGTGGCTGTTCTACAAGCTCTCAGCTGTGCCAAGGGCTCCACAGTATTCCATCAGAACAACAAGAGCAGATGGAAGCTAATACATTCAGGCTGGTGTGACACCTCATATGACACTTCACAGTAAGCAGATACTGTAAGCAAATTAGTTCAGATTGCTTCTTAGTATTTTTCTCATTTAGCTTTATAACCCTCAAATTTTAACTTCTTTCCATTTGCTGCAGCATTATCTACGCTTAGGTGAACAATTTACTACAGTGAGATATACAGTGTATCTATTGTATACACTATACCAATACATGCTGACTTAAGTAAATGGACAAATGATAATTAGGATAATTTTCCTGATAAAAAGCTTAAATTTTGCTATTTAGAAAATAATCTTTATTTGGAAAAACAGTGTTTTAGCCCATGTTAAATAATATCTCCTCCCTTCTGTCTTTCAAATATAATCTTCTTTATGGACTACCTGTGATTGTATTTTAGTCAGGTGATATCTGGTTGCTACAAGCCATTTTAACAAAATTAGAACTGCTCAAAACTAATTCCACTGACAATAACTGCATTATATGCATGTCAAATTGATACAATCAGGTTAAGATAGTTTTCTATGTAAACTGCATTTATTTATATCTGGACTTACACAGTACTTAGAAAGTTGAAATCTGCAATTTAGATTTGGCTATTATGCTATTTTTGAACTATTGATAGCAAATAATACTTTCTATGCCATTACCACCTGTTGATGTACCTCAAATTTTACCTAGTCTTTCAGTCTGTATTAAGAATTTTCAAATCCAGATGTATGTATCCAGCTTGAGCAAACTATGAATACTGTTATTCTCTGAAACTCCACTGACAGCAGGTAGCCTTAATTTATGAGATCAGAAAGAAGTAAGGTTATAAAAAACTTACACATCCATATGCTGGGCATTTTAACTGAGTACCATCTCTTTAAAGTTTGTTTAAGGAATAGAAATTAAGTGCCAATTCTAGCTCTGCTAAAAGTATTACTGAAAGACTCTTGGTAAGAGAAAGAGAAAAGCAAGGATAGTGTTTGTGGTTGTGGTTATCTTACCATTGGAATCTGTAATGGGAGCACTTAGCACGCAAGATGGCAAAGTTGAGGAAGGCTTCTAAAAACATAAAATTCAAAAGGTGTCAAAAAGACGTCAAATGGGAAAAGAGAAAGCACTTACTGGGCTGAGAATCATTAGAAAAAATGTAAGCAGGATCCTACTCAAACATTTTATCTTTTGGCAAGGAAGCAGACAGAAGACTTTTGACAGAGGATTTTAAAATCACTTACAAACTATCTTAGCCCATATCAGACTAGTGTGGCTTGCAAATTAACATCTTTGTATTTGTACACGACTGAAGCCTTTTTTAACCCATATAGAAAATACCACTCACAAACAGCAACTGCTCAAAATGGGCGTTGGAAGGAGCAGAAAGCACATGCTCAGGTTTTGACCATGGGAGAAAGTAAGCTTAAATATTGTCAGAAAATCACCCAACAAATAAGTGAATAAATTAATCTTTTTAAATCCGTTTGGATATTTTTTTGTCTTCCAGGTACAGTTAATACTGGCCTCCTATTTCAAAACAGAAGAAAAACTCCTTTCTCCACCCAATGTCTATGACCAAATTAATCTTCTATATCCAAGAGCAAAGATGCCCAGTTTTTGCTGTGCTCAAATCCACTTTTGAGTGAAGAAGTCACAACTATACTCATTGGTGAATGATGAACAAGCTATTCTATTTTGCAGTTTCTTCTTCAGATTTTCATGTGTTTGCACAAGATAGTTTTGCCTATTAGCTCTCAGATGGCTGGTTTCTTCCATGTGTCCTAATAGAGGTATGTGATGATACTTTTAAAAAAAGTGTGATTTTTCTATGCATGTAACGTTTTTTTCCCCAGGTTCTTTCTTTCTCTGATGTGACATTTATAATATGGGGGTTTCATTTGTTTGTTTTAGATCAGAAGTCTGGTTCCTCCAGAAGTGGTTCGGAGCATGTGGCCTCACTTTGGTATCATTTTTCTCCTGATCAAATCATCATGTGTGTAGACCTGAGTGTATTCTATACAATCAGAAATGTGTTTCATTTTCTAGTGAATGCCAGAATTTTCTGTGGCTGCCAAATACAACTCAAATGGCAGTTTGAAGAATAGTGACTTCTAACAGGAATAGAGAATGCAGAAATGTTTCCTTAAGGCACCTGCCAGAAACCTGCTGATGCATCATATGTAGGAAAATAGGTGGCAATGGTAATTTCACGGGTAGTGAGAAATGTTGCCTTTACAGAGAGCTCCTTAATTTCTTTTGTCTGTCTATAAAAAAAGTCTTAGTCTTTTCTTTCTACCATGATCATTTAGTGTGCCTATTTGGCTAATTCTTCCAGTCATTTTAATGACTCTTGGACAAAGTGTGCTCGTTTCTTTTGCTTCAGCTTAAAACCAAAATAATTTTATTCAAGGCAGGAGTCATGTGCTCTTAGTAAAAATTGGCTCAGTAAACACTTTGCTGAAAGTTTCCTTGGTGACACAAAGACACCCTGTAATTTGTAGGGGTTTTTTCTCCTTCCCCTTTCAGGGAGTGTATCTTTAGATTGAATCATCAGATGAACACATTTTTAGCTTATTAATGGATACTTTTATAATATTATAATGGATATTGCAAATAATTTGCAGTGGAAACAAAATACAAGATGCAGCAGAATGCCTCTTCAGGTGAGAGCTGTCTATCCTGATTAGGCATGACTTATCAACAAATGTACAGAAGACCATCTCAGTGCTCCTGGAACTACCTGCTCACCTGACTGGTTAAATGTGCTGATAGTATCTGTCAGGTTATGGTTATCTAATGTAACTTCCAGACAGGAGCTAACAGCTAACCTGGGCCAACATCTTCTCCCACTTACCCTATCTCAACCCCTCAGCCATAATGGAATGTGACAAGGGTGGCTGACAGCAGAATCATAGAATCATTTAGGTTGGAAAAGACATGCAAGATTCATTGAGTCAACCTATGACCAATCACCACATTGTCAACTATACTGTGGCATTACATGCCATGTCCGGCCTTTTTTTGAACACCTCCAGGGATGGTGAGTCAACCACCTGTCTTGGCAGTCTCTTCCAATGCTTAACAACCCTTTTCATGAAGAAAATCTTCCTGATGTCCGGCCTGAACCTCCCTTGGTGCAGCTTGAGGATATGTCCTTTCATCCTGTCACAGTTGCCTGGGAGAAGAGTTTGACGCTCACCTGGCTACAACCTCCTTTCAGGCAGTTGTAGAGAGTGATAAAGGTGTCCCCTGAACCCCATTTCCTCCAGGCTGAAACACCCCAGCTCCCTCAGCTGCTCCTCAGAGGACTTACTCACCTTCACTAGCTTTGCTGCCCTTCTCTGAACTCACTCTAGCACCTCAATCTCCTTCCTGAACTGAAGAGCCCAAAAAGCTGGACACAATACTTAAGATGCGGCCTCACCAGTGCTGAGACGGGGACAATCACTGCCCTGGTCCCACTGGCCACGCTATTTCTGATACAGGCCAGGATGCCATTGGCCTTCTTGGCCATCTGGGCACACTGCTGGCTCGTGTTTATCTCCTGTTGACCAGTACCCCCAGGTCCTTCTCCTTTGGGCCACTTTCCAGCCACTCTTCCCTCAGCCTTCAGCATTGCATGGGATTGTTGTGACTGAAGTGCAGTACCTGGTGGTTTGCCTTATTGAACCTCATACAATTGCCCTTGGCCCACCAAGCCAGACTGTCCAGATCCCTCTGCACAGCCTTCCAAACCTCCAGCAGATCAACACTCCAGCCCACCCTAGTGTTGTCCATAAACTTACGGAGGGTGCACTCAGTCCTCTCATTCAGATCACCAATAAAGATATTAGATATTAATAAAGATATTAAACGCATTAATCTGAGTGAAATGTAGGTAGGAACAGCAGCCAAATGATTGCATAACTGATCATTTTGGTTACTATTTCTCTGTAGATAAATTTAGTTTCACACCAAGATAGAATCTACTTCTTTGGTGCATGGTAGGATATGTCTGGGATGTATTTCTGAAATGGTGTGACATCTTCTGCCATTTAAGGCCACAGATTAGTACAAGGAAAAGCACTGAAGAAGCTTCAGAGCAGAATTACCCATTAATCTGAATAAGATTGGCATCTGCAATTATTCATGCTGGGACAAAAGTCACAAAAACTATTAATCCTCGTGCTTCAGGATGTAATTGAGCAACAGCTGGAGTCAGAAATAATTTTCCTCTATGACAGAGCATTGCACAATTTTTTGTATTAGAGGGTTTTATGTCTGCATTTGAGATGGCTGGCACCAGCACAGTTGAAGACAGAAGGTCAAATTAGATGGTCCTCTGGTTTGTTCTGTAGAACTTATTTTGTTTGTACACTGATACAATCACTGTAAAAATCCCAAGCTGTCTTGGGCATCATGTAGGCGATAATGGCTGCTTCTTCATTCTCTTTTTTGCATCTGCTTTGGATAACCTGGCAATTAATACCAGTTTAGTCTGTGGTTAAATCTTGTACCAACAAGTAGCAAAATAAGGATATGGAAGTTCAAGAGACCATGAAACAAATAAACAGCTTCCATATCAGCTTTACTTTTACATTATTCACTTTGAGCAAATATCCTGTACTAGTAAGACTCCTCTAAGTAAAAAAAAAAAGTTCCAATGGATTTAGCATCACTTCAGTGTCTCACAGTGAATAGTATCTCTATGACTAGCTCTCAGATAAGCTGCTTGCAGGATTTCCATGAACCATAAAATGGAAATGATGGGAATGAAAATTCAGATAATATTAAGTAATCTAAATATAACAGTTATGGAGGTTCAGTACTGCACTCCGCTCATTCTAAAAGAAAACCTTGATGATGTTGGTTATTTGGCTAATTCAGTACGCAACCTCGTATGATTAGAAATGCAAATTCAGAGCTAGATGATTTGATTTGTACTGATAATGCAAGGAAATAATGAGAAAAAAGAAACAACAAAATAATCTCCCCCTGCTATTTCCAATCTTGCAAACTGTGCAAGGTCTTAGGATTTACATTGCTGCTGTCATTGAGACAAGGAAGTTACAACTTGTTATGAACAGTACCACAATAGGTAAGTTTTCAAATTTCTGCTCATAATTGAACACTTCTTTTAACTTAAGCCTGACTTTTTCTCTGTCTTGTCTTGATGGTAGCAACTAGGCTCACTCTTTGCCCAGTGTAAGCACAAAAAGGTGGATGAAGTCAAAGGAAAGCTCTGTTATCATCTAGTATAATTTCAATTTGACTGTTTTAGTCTCTACAGTTGCTTATTCAAGTGTTACTTGGCTTTCGTTCTGCTTCTTAAGGGTAAAATTCAAATCTGTGTAGATCACAGAATTATTCTAATAAGAAAGAATACATCTGAAAATATTTATTCTTTGGAACATATATAATAATATATTATGATATATTAACGCAGGGGATGTCTTTGCTTGTTCTGAACAGGGGAATTTTAATACCCAGAAAATGCCTATAGTTATGCGAAATGTACATGCTATTATCATAGTAATAGATATGAAAGAAAATTTATACTATAGAAAGTTATTTACTAAGGAGTTCCTGAGTAGCTTGAAGTGATAGAAGGCCAGGGTAAAGTGAAGCAACATGAATTTAAAGACATTTATTAAGTCTTCTTGTATTTGACTATCTCTTTTCAATGGTTGAAATGAACAGAAATAGAAGTAAAGAAATAAAGAATATTGCAAATAACATAGATGGTTCAGTCATAAATTAAGTTACTTTACATTTATATAAGGGACTATGTTCAGAGTATTTTCAGGAAAGCTGTTCTGAAGGTCTAGAAATTGAGACTTAATTTATATACTACTCTTCACATTTCCAGGTTTATGTTTTTCAGAATTGAATAGTTGATTGCTGGAGGAAAGACATTGAAAATTTATTTTAATAACCTTTAAAATAACCCATAGAGGGCATGTAATATAGATTATAAAAATATTTATGCTACAAATTACAATTTCCAAACAAGTAATCTGCAGAGAAAGACTAAATATAATAATGTTTAAACAAAAATATCTTCCCCATTTCTTTCTTTTTATCAGAGAAAATTAAAATTAAGGGAAAGAAAAGGAAAATTAAGGGGAAGAAAACTCAATAGTAATTTTTCTTTTTGTCTCCCCTATCTTCCTTGTTTTGCCATTTGTGGGTATTCATGTCATCTGTTTTACATTAGATTGATATCTCTTAATATGTTCTCTAACCAGTTCTTATGAGAAATAAAGGGAGATTGCAAGTAATTGAGAAACATAAAGTCATTGGGAAAGGCATTATGTGGAAGACAGGCACATTGTAATTCAGAAATTATAAGAAGTTTAAAGATGTGGAAGAGCAAGTCTAAAATGTTGGAAGTTCATTCTAAATGAAGTTTGACTGTTTAATATCTGCATTATCTTCCTCAAAAAGTAACAAAAGAAGTAAAGTCAAGTTTAAGGAAATTGAAAGAAGCCAAATTTACACCCAATAATTTATTTTATTTTTGCTTATGCTTTGTTACTTACCTATGCTGACTTCGCAGCACCACACTGCATAAGCCTCCATACTTTCCACAGTTCTTCATTTGCTCCAGGAATATTTTATTGCCTCTCTGTAGTTTCTAATTATAAGCTTTTAATTATAAGGTTAAGTGGTATCTCCTTAAACTGAGTTCTGGTGAATAACTAACTGCATTAAGTGATATCAGCTGGTTTGATTTAATTTATCTATCATAGACTTCAGGGTTAAAAGGAGGCTTAAGCAGCTTATATAGAAAAAGCCAGGAGTTTTCAAGGGGGAAAATTTAAAAATTTGACATTGAAACAGGTTCTCAGGCTTTTTAGAATACTTCAAAAAAACAATTTCCCAAAATATTCTGAAACCCAAGCCAGAGAGAGAGATATACTAATGCTTGAGTGCCAGTCTCTCAAACTGACCAAGACTAGCTTATTACATCCATAGTTTATAACTTTAACTACTTGCATCATATTATTGATGCTTGCTGGAAGATTTCTTAACTACCTCAAATAAGCACCTACCTTTAAAAAATCAAAGATACATTTTATGTGCAAATAAATATTTGGATTTAACATTTAAATAAAATGAAAAAAAGTAAACCAAGAGTAACAGAAAAAAAAATATGGTTTAGGTGTTTTTTTTTAATTCAGTTCTAATTATTTTCAGTGTTAATAATTCCATTTTACTGAAAACGTAACTTTATTGAGTCCGGCACTGAAATAAGTGTCTTGAAAATACTTTCTGATTATGAAGAAGCTGTCCTGTAGAAATAGGGATGGCATCCTTTCTATTCCTCTATTTGGCCTTGCTCAGTAACATATTCCCCATAAGGCTGACTCTTACCTAAACCTGTACCAAAGTTCCAATTTGTAGTTCTTCCACTCTTAGTCTGTAACTCTTCACCATGGTAACCCATGTCAATCACATTCACTGGGAAAATCGATCTGGCTTTAGCACCTGAAAATCATTCCTTCAGGAAGTTGGATTAGTTTTGTACTAAGGCCAGACAATAGTCTTGGGATTATAAAATCGTGAAATGGCTTGAGTTGGAAGCAACCTGGGTAAAGATCATTGAGTTTCAACAGCCCTGCCATGGGCAGGGACACCTTCTACTTGATCAGGTTGCTCAAACGCCCATCCAATCTGGCCTTGTAAAAAATGTCTTGAATGAATGTAGTGAATAAATTTAAAATATTAGTTCCAATATATCTAAGGCTTTACACATCTACCTTCCTTCTTTTCCTAGGTCACTCCTACCTTGCCTCTCCCTGTTGTGTAGTTTGACTTAGCCTCATGATTTGTATTCTGTATGTAAGAGATAGTATCTCATTGCTAAAATCAGACAGTTCTCTTTTGCCTTCAAGCCTACTTGAACTGGTTTGAGTAGACCACTGATGACTGAGAGCTAGAGTATAAACCAGTTGAGATGGTATTCTTTAGCTTCCTGCATACCAAACCCTTCTTGAATTAATCTTAATCGTAAAAAATAATAAATCCCAAACTGAACAAAAATGTCATAAAAACATATGGAGCACATGATATTGCTAACTCAGAGCAGATTCAGAACTAACCCAATGCACATAAACAAGATGTCTTTTGGAACACGGCAAATAAATATTCCATTATATGGAAATTATTTAGTCATGTGACATTAAACAACAGCCTTTTATGGAGTGGCTAATAGATGTGACAGTTATGCTAGGCCTCATTCAGATTATAGAAAATCAGTCAATAAAAAATGTAGACTATGCACAGGACAGATGATTTGGTTTCCTGTGTCAGGAAGTCAGAGATGTGCTTCAGAAGACATACTTGTCCTTGCTTGAATTAACACATGTAAACCACACTAAGAAAGGACCTAAAATTAATTAATTCTGACTCTAACTGTATGACCTTCTTTACAAAAGATATTGTGCACATCTGAAAAAAGTATGTAAAGACAGTTTAATGAACTCTATTTTTTATTTTACGTCTTGCTGTATCTCTGTAGTCATGTCCATGCTGAGCATCTTCTATAAGAGTTTTGTCATTGAAACAGCACTTCTACAACTGCTATGCTATTAGCCACATTGGCATATCAAAGGCAACTAGACTTCCATCATCTCTTCATCTCATCCTTCTTGGAATAAGACTGGATGACACAGTGGGAAGGAGGAACAAAGATCACAGTTTTTATGTCCTTGCCAGTATTTTCACAATTGTTTCTGCAGGGAGTGTTGTATTTCTAAATTGGGTAGAGAACTAAAAGCACAAAAGGATGTTCAGGTATAAGGGCCATATCATTTGCTAGACCTCCGAGCTGGCTGAACATGCACCTTTCTAACCTGGGAGATATATAGCCTCATCACTATGACACTGTTACTCTGAGCCATCCTGCAGTCAGGCACCTTCACAGCACTGGGGCTGGTGGTTGCATGTGTCTCCACTGACTTTGTACGAGGTTTAGCGTACAGATCCAAATTTTGTGGCAGAGTAACTTGCTTTGGTCTTAACCAAATTCTTGTCTCTGAATGTATTTGTTCAGAGAAAATGAAACCTGGACTCATGTCTAAATTTTTCTGGATGTCCCATTTCTCATCTTTGCAAAAGGGACAGAATAGAGTAGGATTTTGATGAAGGAAAGGATGTTCATGTATTTCTTGGTCTCAGCTCTTAGGATTAACATGCATTGTAAGGAGGATGAAAATTGTTCACACATTGATTCTGAGTTGCAGGACAAAAGGGAAAAAAAATCAAAACTGTACTCTCTTTTACAACCAAATGGCATAAATTTAACAGTTTCCAAATGTAATATAAGTTACCGATGCACAAACATATTGAAATTTGTCTGAGCTCTGTTTGTTTCTGGTGGAATGATGAAAACCATTGAATGAAGGCCAAGTATCATAGTCAGCCACACTGTGGAGAAATAATTGCAGCTTCATTGATCCAACTCAATCCCTCAGTCACGTGTACTGTCCTGGTAATTAAGCATTTAACAACCTTTGTTCTTCTGCCACAAAAGACTGTGGCAAAGCAAAATTTGGATCAGGCTTCCTTGAAACAGAATAGAAAGCTGGTTTTATGATTATTTGCAAAAATTAATTCCTTATTTTTGCAAAATGCAGTGAAGCAATTATGTCTTTCTGTGCCACTGCCAAAATGCAGCACTTCATTTTCCTCTGTTTTTTCTATGTAGCCATTTTTAAGTGAGAATATTTCCATAAGGGCTCTTTGTGTCTGTTGTGTCAATGATTTTTAAAAAAATGTAGAGTATGTGGGGTGGGGGTAAGATGATTACTGTAACAAGGATATCTATTAGACAGATAGAGAAATTATAGAATTCCCAGCATTTATGGTTATAAAACTAAAATGCACATATTCAAATATTCATATTTGAATGAAAGCAATCCTTCTTCCCAGGTATATGGGGTAGAGACACAATTATACAATGATTTTGTTTTAATGAAATGTTTCATGAACTCCATTTGAAAATATTCTCATTGAAAAGAGCTACTATAACCTCAGCAGAAAAACATTTGTTTGTTTGTTTCTGTTGTCATTCCTGTCTTTATTTGCTTCCATTTCTACTAGAGAAAATAAAAAAAAACCAAAATAAAATGAAATTGTGAAGATCTACTTCAAATGCACTCCTATCTCCTGAAGATGGAAGGAGTGGAAGATTTCCATCCATGTATGAGTGCCGTGTTTATTCAAACCATTTTTTTCTTTGTGCTTCAAGTCAGTGCCTTCAATCAGACAGTTCTAACAGAGTTTGCATATAATGAGTCATCCTAAAAACTGGTGGCTTGGAAACATGAATATGGCTTGATTTTTCAAATAATGTCACATCATTCCTTTTCATAGAATCAGCAATGTGTGTGCCCCTCCCTTTTTTTATTTTTTATTATTATTTTGGTTGGGGAGGGGATGTTTGTTCATTTTTGTCGAAACAGTGAAGTGTGTGTTCAAAATATCATTCTGTAAAAAAGACCTTGTCTCTGTGAAGGAAAAAGAGCTGGATGACCAAGCCAGTTTAGGTAGACTGGAAAGCTGAAAAAAATTGGGAAGAAACTACACATCAGATTTCATGAAACAAAGAAGCCAGGAAAAGGCTACAAAACCTGATGTAGCCATATAAGGAGAAGGAAAGCTGGAAACTGACTACTTATTTTAAAAGGGTTACAATAATGAAACAGAGATAAACACATACTGCATTTTAGTTTTTTTCATGCTGTGAAAGAGCTGTGATAGTATAAATGCTCTATTTCTGTCTATGTGAGGATCTCCTTGCCAAAGAAGATGTAAGCCAGGCAGTGAGTCGCTGGATGATAAACCTGGGGAGGTGAGAGCAAGCATGATCTGGGGAAGCATGAAACCAGGCATACACAGCAAATCTCAGCAACATGTGGGATGACATAACCTCAGAAGGATGCTTCAGCTCAATCGGTCTGGGTGGGAGGTCAGGAACCAGGGATCACAGGGGGGATCTAAGGTTATTTTTCACTCCACTGGCCTAGCCTGCAAACTCCTTGCAGTACAGTACAGAAGTACAGGATGGGGTATTTGCATAATTATGTTAACTAAATATATTTGTCAAATCCTATCGATTCAGTAGGTTTTTCTCTGAACTGAGATAACAAAACACATTTTATTAGGGAGATGCAATTTTTCTCTTGTTTTTGTTAGTGTCAACTCTATGCTAATGTTTGAAAAGCAATGAGTTTCATTATGATTAATTTGCTTTGGAAATACGTAAAAGAAAGAGTATGCTGTTCCATTAATGCAGAGGAATACTGTGTCAGGTGCAAAATCATGGATGTTCTAGATATTTGCTACTGCTCAACTCCCCGATAGTCAGAAAGAACCTACAGTAATACAAGCCTCCTCCAGAATCTATGAGATAAATGGATGTAAGCAACCAAAATACTTAGTCAATGGACTTCATTTCTTTGTCAAAGTATGGGTAGATAGGGGTCTTCAACTCTGATGCTCAGCTTCAATGAAACACACAGTCATCTCCATTTCCATTTTATGCAAAGAGAGTTAATCGTTTCATTCCTTTCTCTAGATCACAGCCAGGGTTATTTTCCTGGAATTGTTAAGTTGCAATGTTCTCTTCTGTCTAAGAGCAAGACCAAGGGTAATAGTTCTAGCATAATGATTCTCTATTCTGTGGGAAAGAAATAAGGAAAACACATTTAATTAGGATATTATTAACTTGCTGTATCTAATATAGGATATGTGCAGTATGTTAGTTCTCAGTTGCTGTCTATAAAACACACTAAATAAATGTTCATAAAAGTTTTCTTCTTCCCCATGTCATCATAATCTGTCTATATATTTTATTCATATGAATGGATGTGTGTTTGCACTTATGTATTCCAATGCTTTCAGCAGTTGACCGATACATTATCAAATAACTACTTATTTGGGGGAGTTTAATTTATGACACTTTCCACATTCCTCATTTTCAGAAAATGCTGAGCATTCACTGTTCAAGGCTGTATGGCAATTTAATAAATTCAGTGCTGAGAATTGTCAGTCACCTCTACATATCTTAGCCATACATTTCCAAAAGAAAGGCTTTTTTGTTGGTGGTTTGTTTTGTTTTTTTTTTTTCTGGCTGAGTGCAAATAAATTGTGTCAGCTGTAAAAACCTACTGCAGAATGATTACAAGGAGGAAATGGGCACATTTGCTTATGTTTTGAAAACATAAGGGTATGAAAACTGATATTTGTGAGGGGTTTCTTGCAAAGGACTGAAATTTAGAAAATAATTGGAGTATCTCTTACATAGTTAGGAAAGAAGCTTTTTTGAGGGCTGGGATCTTTTTTCAGGATGTGTAAATGTAGAAAGAAAAAGACAGACGCACTGATTCACATGTCCTGATGTACAGCAGTCACTATTTTTTTCCAGATATATTTCTTGCTGGAGGAATGAAGGGTTTAAACTGGTACTTATACGTATATGCAGAGAAGACCTGCACACTATCTCTCTCTTTCTCCTGTCTTTGGACTTTAGATTGGTCTTAAGTTTGTTGTAGCCTCTCTGTTGCAAAGTATTTCAGTGAAGTCATGCATCTTGCTGGGAAGACAGAATCTAGAGTTCAAGCCCACCTCTTGTGTTTACCTCTCTCTACACTAGAGATTCAATCATATCTATACATTTATGAGGCCATTCAGGCTTTGGTGACATTCTAGTATATAATTTTTCTTTTCCTTGGAGAATTTTAAACAAATTAGACCTTTCCCTTTTATCCCCTCCCCCCCACCCCGATTTTGGTTCTTTCAAATATAACATATTTAAAAGAAAAAATTTGGAGCCAAATTATATCACTAGACAGGTGGGTTCCCTCTGGGTCACAGATTCCCACAACCTCTCTGGCATTGAGGGCTCAGACTGACTCATACCCCTTCTGTTTGGTACTGGAGTTTAGGTCAAGCATTGCATAGTTACAGAGTAAAAATTTTGCAAAAATATGCGAAAAAAGAAATAATTAGCACCTATGGGGCTGCTTCTGAGCCCTTGAAAAACAGAATTAAAAAATACATGGTTCGTTCTCCCTGTATTGTGTGTGTATCCTGGCAATAACTGTGGTACTGTGACTGCTTTGATGGCTGAATGGGGTATTACAATAACTACAAGGTAGCCTTAAAAATCTTTGCATGACTCTGTATTACAATAACTATTTAAGAGTTGACAGCATCTGTAGGAACAGTCTGTATTGGGGCAAATGTTCCAGCATGCAGAGGAGAAAGTAACTATTCTCATTCCTACATTTAATTTGTATATAACTCCTTTCAGGACTATCAGAGGCTTTCTGCTTTGAATTTAATTTCTGATCCACACGTGACATTATTACATATTAGTGCATTGTGAACTACAGTCAGAATTTCTTCAAGAAGCAATACCAGTGCATTCAGGTGGCTTCCTCTAGACTTTGTGTCTAAAGTCTCTGCAGTTGCATGTGTATTAGGTTAGAGGGACAACCTCAATTTCTGTTGCTTTCCTGTCTGGCCACAGTGTTCTTGCTGCCTTCTCTTCAATAAAATGTAGTGTAACCTGGGGGTCATTTTGATGCTGCTCTCACCATACATTCACTAGTGACATTTCCACAGTGTAACTGAGGATTCTGGTTCTCTATTTTGCAATGGAACTTGTTTCCTTCAATCATTTGCAGTCCCTGTTGCCCAAAGAATTTCTTTTCTATTGATACCAATGCTTTAAGGACAAATACGTATCGTGTAGGAAAAAGAGATCATAATTAAAATGAGAGTGTAATTAGAAGGAGAGTATAATTAAAAGGAGGAGGGTCTTTGGTTTGAGTCAAGTGAAATTGCTCATGCAGCTATTAAAAAAGTGTCCTTAAAATGCTCCACCAGCACCTATACAATTCTCAGGTCAAAGTTCCAGATAAAAAAAATAGAAATAAATTAACACAGTACTTTAAAACATTGCGCTAACCCAAGCACCCAATATCTCATAGACACAAACAGATGAGGCTTTTGCAGTACTAAGAAGAGCAGGATTATTTCCTATGTCTTGTCTAGTTTATACATCCCACTGTGATGTTAGCCTTTCCACAACATCAGAACATTTCTGACTTATGTTCAACAATGATTCAGTCAAATCCCAAGATGAGCTTCAAAAAAAATGGTTACTTTCTTGTTTTATTTGGTGGGGTTTTTTTCCATCCTATATCTGTGTGGCTGATTTTTTTAAAACCTATAACTACTGAATTCCATCCAGACTTTTTCTCAGATAATTTCTTCAGGTGGCTAAGGTAATTTTGATTTCTCTTCCTACTCTTCTTGTCTCCAATCAACTGTAAATTTGATCAACACAATCTCTCTTCCCTTCTGAGGGTCAGTCAGTCATGAAAATATTAAACACACCTAGATCCAGGGCAGCATGCGAATGGGTATGTTCAGTCACTGACTGTGGACCATTGCTAGCGACTCTCTGGAACTGCTATACATTTGATCTTGCATGTAGTTTACAGGCCACACAAGATTTCCTTAGAATCCTGAAAAGAAGATCAAGAACTTCATTAAAACGAGAATATACAATGTCATCAGTGTATTTTCTGTTCAGTTATTGTGTTAGAGAAATAAATAAAGCATGATTTGTTCTTGGCAGATTTCTATTCGGCCTCAGTCTGATGAAATAGTTTCCACTTTGACAGAAGATACTAAACAAAAACTACAAAAACTTGACATTTTAACCAGTGAATAAAGGTTAACTTGCATCAAGCTTTTAAAAAAAGCTGGTTGAGTGTTTGTTTAAATTGTGAATATTATTTTCCAGTGAGTTTGGAAAGAGTAGGGAAGTTTGAATAGAACAGAAAAATCCTAATATCATGCTAATATTCATAAAAGATAAATAAAATGAACAGGTTATAATCCTTGCCTTCCTAAACACTAGTCTGCCTATCTAAACAACTGATGAAGCAGCTCATTAATAAAGATCAGGAAAAAGTGGTAGAATAGAAGTCAATTAAGATGGTCTTTAGAGGAAATTGTATTGTCACAAAAGACTTTGCATTTCGATGGATTAAAATGCAAGAATTCATACAATTTTCCAAACTTTTGTGAAATATTTGTCATGCTAATGGTTCCACTCCATAAAAAAAACCCCAACAAATAAATAACATCAAAACAAGAAAACCATAATAGAAAACTAGTTAAATGAGCAGTAATTGAAATGTAATTGTTCACAGGAAGTCACCTCTGAGTGGGCAGGTTTCTGAGGAGGTCCAGAGAGGAAGCTCTAGCACTAATTTCTTTTCCATTTGTATTGCTTTTCTTGGAAAATATGTGAAGTTATTTCTGACAATTTTTAAGGTAACAAAATGATAATGGAAATACTGATAAGAAAGAGAAATTTACTATAAGCTGGGTACAAAGAAACCATAACATCTTTTAAAGATATAACCTATAAAATATTATATTTAAAAGCAAAAATATATATATCAGAATTATACTTATATGTCAAATATCATAAATCCCTTACTTTGACTAATAGCAAACCATGATGGTAAATGGATCATATTGCAAGACTATGGATAAAGAATGCATGAATGAGAATATATTGAACTGAAATAAGGAGGTTATTATTTCTGTTGAATGAATTCCTGCATTTGACACAGTTCTGAAAATCAAGAGTCTGATTCTGGTCATTACAAGGTTGGTTAAAACAAGGGAAGTATGCCTTGTTCTTGAAGTCTCAAGATTTATTTTTACAAAGAGATAGCTAGGAAGTCACTTGACTGGAGCAAAATGTTAAAAAAAAGTCCTCACCTGTATACAATGGGGATTTTAAGATGATGACGATGATGATGATGATGATGATGATGATGATTTGGACAGCTTTGTCATATTGCAAGGGTCGCAAATGGCAGAAGGAAAAATGAAAATGTGTAAGCATATAAAATGTAAATATGCAAATAATGTGTCTGCATACTAAGGGGAAACTTTTTCATTGGTTTAGAAAACTGGAAGAAAGTGAGGAAAATTAAAAAAATAATTACATTTATATTCTTTCAACTTTCATATTTTGTTAGATAATGTGTAATAAGAAATGTCTGGATTTCGGTCTCTGTAAATTGAAAATAACCTTTTGTTTCCACCATTTTTTCTTCATATGGCTTTCCCTTTTTTCAGTTAGTTCTACTACAGATTCTTACCCGCTTTCTTGTATTCTCTTTTACTTTTCACATAAATAAATTAACACAGATTTTTTTTGTTTTTTCTTTAGTTTCTCAGATGGGCCTGCAGAGAAGGAATAAAACCAGCCAGGACACAAACTCATTGAGCATATAATTTGTATGTGACTAATACATGTATTGCACAATCTCATACAGGGTGACCAATCACTCTTAAGCTGACTTCTGAGGTCCCTCAGGAACTAACTCCATACCTACCCATGAAAAAATAACTATACGGATGAATAGAGGTGGTATTTTTGCTCAGCCTGTTGGATCTTCCAGACAAGAATGAACAATAACACCAACTCTGATGAAACCACAATTAGTGCAGCCCATTTATTTAAATAGACCACAATAAGTTATGCAGAAAAGTACATTCTTTGGAATCAAAAATGAACTTGCAGAGGTTTTTTTCTAAACTTTTTCAGACATAAACATTAGTCACTTTCTGAGATTTTCCTGTAATCTGTCATAATTATATATGTACAGCATGTTTTCATCATTAAGGTGAACTTAATTAGTATAGAGGGATTTTTAAACTGCTAGTAATGAAAAAATCCCACATTGATATACAGTTCGATGTTCTGCTCATGCAAGGCTTATTTTTAAGGCTTATTTTTATAAACGCTTACAATGAGCATAGGATTTTTGAGATTTTGATAATTTTAGAAATCAATTTTTATGGCTTTCATCTCATCAGTGTACTTATAAGACATTATATACCCAAAAGATACTTTTCTCAGTTACAGAGAGCTTTAAAAGCAATAGACTAGAGGCACTGGTTCTTTAAGAACTCCCAAAGGCTGCTGAGTCAGCTGTAGCTCTGGGATCAGGAGATATCATTTAATGATTAATCCAAAAGACCAATGATACCTTTTTTTACAACAGAGATAATACATTTCTGTGAATCTTGGACAGCTGCAAAGGAGATGAAAGGAAAATGCAGGGTTGTACTACTGACAAATGACAGAATTTCCTATGCTGCTTGAATAGTATCCCATAGTTGTAATGTTAACCTTGGGATGCCTCTAGTAATGTTTGTAGTAAAAATGAAAACAGAGTGCCAAATACATACCTTGAGTTAGGCAAATCCTGCTGCAGCTAGTACTTTATGGAGTCTGTTCTTAAATGATCATCCATTTAAAAACTGAAATCTGTCAGTACAAAAGCCCTAGAACACACCAGAGGATTTGACAGGAGATCTCTTAATTTTTAAGAGAGCTAAAATTCACCACTAAAAATATGCTTAAAAGTCTGGTGGTCTAACCTTTGGTACATTTGAGGTGTTCCAAATATTTAAAGTGAATGAACATGCACCCAGGTCATTTAAATCTACCTTTTTATCCTGATATGCCCCGTTTGGTTACTCCCAAAAGCCTGACTGCTTTAGCAGATGAGAGGTCTCATTATATGTTTGTTGTTTGGGGAAATAGTGCATATACATGCCTATGCTGGAACATCCAATGTATCCTTTATTAGATTTTTTTTAAAAAGTATTGCTAGTAGCTTACAACTTAGATTGAAAAGTTAAATGCTAGGAAGCCAAGAAAAAAGAAAATTTACACATATCCATGGGACTTAATCACTTTCAATTGCATGTGAGGCACATGAATGTGTTTCCATGTAATTGAAATCAATCTGTAACATGTATGTCCACAGTAATACTACTAACTTGACCATGTTGCTTTTGGTCCCTAGGGTCATACCTTCACAATATGTCATGTGGATATATCACTTGCAGCTGTGGTCAGTCTGTGGCATTCCTTAGTACTCTCCATTCAATTTAGTATTTTTGGATTCTCATTCTTTTGCTGCTGCTGCCTTGAAGTTTTGTAAAACACAAATCTGTTACTCTGGAAGCGATCAGAAAAGAAGTTAGCTTTGAGAGTTTAAGCTTGGTCTTATGCTTAGCAACAAGGAGGTTAACAAATGTCAGCAGTAAGAGCAATACAAACCACTTTTATTTCACACACAACTAATGACCTTAACCTGATCAGAAAGGTTTCCCCCAGTCCAGTGTTCATCAGTCTCCAAGCCTCACTAATGTCAGACTGCAGGTCACTCAGTTGTGCAATGGGTTTATAACCCACTCCCATCCCTTTGAGACCTTCCACTTTTATGAGAAATTTTTCTTTTTTTTAAGAGAACTTGGTTTGTTCTAGGGAAACAGAAGGGGACCAAACAGCCTTTTCCTGCTTTGCTGAGCTGTCTCCAGGGACAAGACAACAACTTACAAAGAGAACAGGGAGACAATGCAGGTGGCAGATGACTCCCACTGCTACTGCCATCCCCTCCTTCTTCTGCAAGCAGAATTTCTGCTGTTTACTTAGTTTACATGGCACCCCAGTTTGGTTTGTCCCCTTTAGATTGCATAGTTATTCACTCCTCTCCTCCCCTCTCCTCCCCTCCCCTCCCTTCCTCCCCTCCTCTCCTTTTACAGCAGCAGTTCTCTACTATCCTCTCTCACAAACAACAATAAAATAAGACAAAGTTTTCCCTTGTGTGGAGAGAAAACATTTGCCTTTAGCTGTGCCACCCTTTTTATTTCTGGAAGATGTTTTTCTAAACCAGAGCAAAAAATTAACAGATTTTACAAAAAGCCATTTCATGCCTACAGAGAGTGATAGAAAGCTAGAAGGAATTTGTCAGCATCGTTGACAAATTCCCCACCATCGTAAGCTGCTGGGCCCCTAATATCACCATTTAAAAGTACCAAACTACAAGGGTGAAAGACTTCAATTAGATAGTTTAAAGCTGCAAGGTTTTTAATTGCTACAAACTAAAGTCTAACAACTGAAGAGAAAAACAATAATCCAAACCCCCTTGTGTTCACATTCTTTGTCATGCCCATCTATGACTCTTAGCCACTACAATCTCACATCGTTAAAAAGGTTTTCTGGAAATGTCTGTAATGAATGACTTTTTACTGTAGGAATACATTGAAAGGTATTTCTGATTTGAGCTAATCATATATATGAACATTTTCTGGAATGAACTTAAATATTAGCTGTCAAAATATTTGTTAAATTTTTGTATTCCAGAATGTTTTTTTTATGCAAGACAGCCTTTATTTTATTTTCTACATATAATTACAGTTTCAATATCTTCTCTCCTCAGAATTATAAAAGTTTAGAACTACTGGATCAATTTAATTTGCAACTAATAAAATATTCTTTTGTTAAATAAAAAGGGGATTGGAGAGGGCTAGGGTCAGTATGAAGACCTGAGGCAGGGGTAGAGGGAAAAAGAGTATGCAAGTTTGAGATCACCCCTGATTTTTTTCCTTTACTTGCATTTGAGTACTTTAAGATTTTGATTGGGAAAGAAGTGTTGAAATGCCATGATCAAAACTGAAATTGTGGTATTTTTGGACAGAGTGGAAACAGGAAGGATTAATAACCTCACAAAACAGTCTTTTCTCCTGAGACTTCCAACTTAATTTTGTAGCTTCATATTGCTATATTCTTTCCAACTTGAAGATATACAACAAGACTATCAAAAGATTATTTCATATTGCAAAGTAAAGCAATGCAGTTTTGCATAAGAACAATGCAAATGTGTATGTTAATATGTGTCAAGGGAAACGTGGCTGTTATATGGCAAAGTTCTGAGAGATCACATCTCAGAGCTTTAATTTGAGAGCAGATGCCTGCAGAAAATATTCAGGACTGCAAAAAGATGATCAAGTTTCACGAGTCCTAAATGAATTACTACTAAAGATGAACTGCAGAAATTTTGCATCCTCGAGACTGGAAGAGATTTGGAACTTCTTTTTCTGCAATAATACTTATTTGACCCAATTTTTTCTTTTAATCCCTGGATCATGCCTATACCATGCAGCACTCAGTTGTTGGAAAACATCAAGATTTGTGTGGAAAAGAATGAACTTCAAGGGAATATGCACAGAAGTTTTTCTGAGCACATCTCTTCCTAAGATGTGTTGAAATCCACAACAGAAGTTCTAATTTTCATACACTTCTTTTCTTTCTCTGATCTTAATTTCTTGATTAGCTTTGTCATTACAGGACTTGAGGGCATAACTCAGCCTTTTTGTCCAGAGCCCTGCCTGGTTTGACACAGCCTACTTTGACATGTTTTGACACATCTAGATGACAGAGATTTGATGAGCTTCCTCTTTCCTGGACTCACAAAACTTTTGTGGCTATATGTGCATTAAAAATTTAAAACCAGCTAGGTTCCATTCTTTGGCCCTGGGAGCAATTATTTTAGACTACCCACTCCTACTTCCTAAAACAAGCTGACCACATCCAACCTGGTTGTTTCTAGTGGTTGCTGACATGTGCTTGCTCCTGATTGTGCCTAGTTATATCCCAGGAGCTGTTCTAACAATTTCTCAGGACAAATGACCAAAGTTTGTAGCTTGTGCCCATCCTTGTCTATGCCTTCCTTATATAGCTACAGTTAAGGAGACTCAGGTTGATCTTTTTGTGTTCTGTAAATCAAGAAGAGTGATATTTTTTAATCCAGGTTTGTCACATGACAGTAGAGAGCCTTTATCCCAGACTGTTGAAGCTATTCCACTTATATACAGAATTGAGATGTCTTGTTTAGGTCAAGGTGATTATGAGCAACTGTGTCCCGGTTGTTAAAATAGACTACTGTTAGGAAGGCCCAGTTTGGAGTCTCTGTTTCAGATGGATATATAGAAATCTAAAATAGTTATTTTTAAAAATAGATTATTAATAATACTTTAATGCAAAAATTTTGCATTTGCATGAAATGCTTTTCTAGATTTAATACATTTCTTCTTATTCCAATTTCTTCTGATGATAGCATCAGCAATAAAAACCCTCCAGCATCCCGTCTTGGAGACCATTTCTCTTCACTTTCCTGGTCACACAACATCGCTGAAGCCACTAGAACACTTGTTCTTGTGAGAACCAATATGCCTTTACTGTGGTGTAAGAAAGAAGTGTTACAGGTACAGGTGTCAAGTTATCAACATCGTGCAATTTGGCAGGTGGTCCCAGCTGGTTTCATGCACTGGGGTTCCTGTCTGCTATTCTGCATCACTGAATTGAACAGATATGTAGCTGTCATCAGCAGGGCACCAGTGGTAAACATGGGTATTCAACAGTATGAGGCAACAGCTTTCTGCAGACCACTTCCAGGGCATGGGCTATAGTTTGGGAAGCACTGAACTAGCCAATGGTTAAAAAGGACTAGGAGAGGTAATTGCAATGACAGTGCTAAGTATTATTATTATTTTGCTAGCTAGAAAAACCCAAAAGATAATGATATGATACACAATACATCGTACTATAGCGGAAGACATACTTGTCCTTGGTTACGGTTACAGTTTTGTGGAATTGAAAATGGAGAGGAGCCAGATCTTTCACTGCCCAAAAAATGAGAACAGCAGAAAGAGGGTTTCAGATCTATTACACAACTGGTAAAGAAAAACACATGAAAATGTCAGAGGAAAGAATGCTTGTGAACAGTATTTGGATCCAATTGACCCTGACTTGTCCTCCAACAGCACAGGATCTGGGGCATCTCCCACTTCCTCACATGCGGAAGCACTTGCAGAAAAATGCCATCCTTTGGTAAACATGGAATCTCTGCCTCCTCACATGACTGCTCCTCACCCTGGAGACAGTGACCTTCACATTTACCAGCATATACTGACAATGACCTTTACATTTACAAACATATACTGGTGAACACATTTTTGCCAATTAAGTTAATAACCTTTGGATATAATTTCCATATAATACCCATAATTTGCATATAATTTCTATTACCAGAGGATTCCTGCACTGCTAGGTTTCATACCTAAACCTTTCCCAAACTATATGAAACACGAATGGTCTTCAATCCTCACTTTGCAGAAGAGGAATTGCACCCCAGAAACAAAGCCCAGATTTTGAAACTGGAATAGGTGTCTCATTCTTTGGTGGATTCTGCTGGCTGTTAGGTGCTTATATATCTCTGAAACTTGAGTAATGGGCTGGAAATCACACAGAAAGCTACTGGGACACCTTGGAATAGTTCCCAGATTTTCCAAGTCCAGATGAAACAATCTAAGCAGTGGGATATGTTCATCGTTCCCAGCTTCTGATCTTTCAAATTCATATTAGTAAGCTTTTATTTGCAAATGAACTCATTGGTTTTAAGGCTGACAGCAACAATTTTACTGTAATCACATAGCTGCATGCCCCAATGCTATAAGAAATACATAAAAATGTATGACTTGTGATGAAATTATTAGTGTTGGCTCTGCGGTAGATACACAGGGCAATCTAGAAATGCTGGTTAAATGTTGTTTTGTACACTGCACCCCTTCCTTAAGCACCAGCCTCTAATAATATATCACAAGACAGCAAGTCAGCATGTGGATGTCTAATGATCAGTTATTTCCTGGGTAGTGTAGGGCCTTGCTGAAAATGGGTCCGATCCCATATAGGCAATACTAATCCTTGCAAATACAGTCAGAAGCTATTTGTAGATAAGGGCAGGAGCAGTCAGGACCAGTTCAGGCTTTTATGGTTATTTAAATATCCAGCAAGGAATCTGTAATCCCAGTCCCGCAATTTCCACCACATGAATGGAACTCAGTAATAAGGCCTCATTCTTAAAGCATACTTTTCAGCAGTGCATCCTGAGTGGCTTTAAAAAGGGAGACCCATATCTTCACCCTTTTTTACAATGTGGGAAACCAATGTACACTGAGTTATAATAGTACAAAATGAAAAATCAGTAGTCTATTCGGGAATAAATCCCAGGCAACCTGAGCCTGATATGCTCTTCTCCAGTGCATTGGGGGAGGTTTGAAAAGCTATTCAGGTGTGGAGTCTTAGCTTCTGCCTTCAAATATACCATAAAATCCATTGTACTCATAATAATTTCATTCTGTGCATCATATAGAGTAATTTATGTTACCAGAATTGCTTTCAATCAGCAGCTGTGAACGTGTTTTACTTATTTTTTTCAAAATCTGCATGTGAAAGAAAACAACAGTTACAGAGACACTGAAAGTGGAGAGACCCAAGTTATGCCTTTCCTTACTCTTAGGTCCTGATTCTTAGATTATTATGAATAATCTAATACATGAGGAGTCATAAAGACTTTATTAGGGTGTTTCATGCTTCAAGCTAAGTCAGTGTGTAAATGAGGAATATTATTCTTGTAACTCTGCTTACAATGGCATTCAAGTATTTCTGAAGTGACTCAGAAAGTGAGATGTGAAAGATCTACTGGAATTTGTAAGCTATCCTCATAAACGCTTTTCTGCCATTTGAGTGCAGAAAAGCCACCCATGACTGAGTTTGAGGTGGAAGAGCATGAATCATTTATTGCAATTATGTTGTTTTGGGTGAGTAGTGTAGATATGATTTGTTTTTTCAGAGGTACTAAATAGTGATTTCTGAAAAACCACATTTCCCTTCCCCACCCCACCCCAATGTTATTAGGATTTGTTCCAATTGTCGTTGTAATGTCTGAGTGCTCAGTCTGGCAAAAAAAAATCCATTTAGCTTTGGCTAGGGTTTTCAGTGGGAGCTGGGTGGCTCAGACTCCAGGGAAAATCTAAGCTCTTATTAAAGTACTTAAATTGTAATCTTTTCTAGGACTTGAAAGCATTAGCTCTGACCCACTTCCCATGAAACTGGGATGAAGAGTCAGCTTTGTCTTGCACTTTTGCAGTAGCATCTAGTCATCCCATGTCTCTTCTCTACCCAGTACTGCAGATAGGATATTTTGGTGATGACCATCCTTCCACATCTGGCTGCACCTATATTAACTACATGAGTCGACTTATTCCACTCACAGCTGTCAGCTCACTCCACTCCTTCAGTGCTTCCCATACCACATACTCCCAGCTAGAGGTTAGTGCTACATCTAACTGTTCCCTTGAACTGTCTCAACAGGTAGTGACCTTTTCAAGGAAAATGAGCAATTCTGGTTTAGGAGATGTACACAGCTGTTCTTTGCTAGTCCCTGGCTCAAACAAGGAACAGAGCATTTACAACCATGCTGTTGACACAATGGTAGAATAATGGACTGGAGGCAGTAATTTTTATGGTTTGCACAAAATCAGCTGCAGGTCACCTTTCCCTTGATACTTCCCTAGCCTGGTTGTCTGTGGTTTTCAAAGGTATATACTTTACATAGAATCACAGAATCATAGAATACATGTAGGTATTTTGCACATATATATGTGTGTGTATCATATATATAAGATATACATGTGTTTATATATATATATATTATTTTTTTCAGTACAATAGTCAGGAAAGTTAGCCACAACAGAATGGTTTTTGCTTGATGAAAAGGAAAAAAAATTGAAAGATATTAAAATTACCAGGAAGAATGGAAAATCCTTTCAAAAGACAACAATAGTATAAGTCCCCAAATAAAAGGTTGTGTTGCCAGGAAAAATTACCTTTGAGCCAATGTAACAATAACAACAACATGAAGAAACCATTAAGAAGAAAAATACAGAGAGAGTAAAAGAAAGGGTCTAAAAACTCAGAAAGAGTAAGGGCACAAATAGAACTGACAAGCTAACTGCTGTTTTGTAAATCTCTGCACTTAATAATTCAAATGTAGAACTACTGAAAAACTGCAAACATTTTAGCATGGGTTTGTTAACCCTTACTTCTGCACTCTGTTACAAAAGATGCATAACTGAACCTGACTCCCTAAAATACCTGTATATTATCAGCTACAGGGAGTATCTGAGGAAGATACAAAGAACAACTGTCTTCTCTGCTGGTTAGAGGTAGCTGGAGGGGCTTTACACCAGTGTCACCTTGCAGTGATCCTTTGAAAGAAGGGTAGACAATGTTCAAAGTTCCAGACTGAAGGGATCCATTGAATAAGGGGGGAAGTTCCTACAAGTCCCACTGAACTTGGACCCAGTTGGACACTGAAGACATATCTCCACTGGCATCTGAATTTCAGTCCCAGTTGGCACCGAGGATTTTGTCTGGTAGCTGGGAAAAAAGTGGCAACATTGGCAAAAAAATTAGGAGCGCCTTTTAGCATGGTGAGCTCCCTTCTTGCAAACAGGCTGCAGAGAGTTTACCAAGCATCCCTACTGGCATGCTAACCTGATCAGCATGCTCAGGCCTGCAAGATTCTGTATATGCTGGAGGGTATGTTTAAGCCTCTCCCTGTACACTCTATGAGTGTCATGCTGACCTATCCCTGGAATATTCTTTTTGTGTGTGTCTGTGTGTGTGTGTGTGCTGCCTTCCCTGAGAGGCCACAAAGGGGCTCAAATGTGGTGCAAAAATACTGAGGGAATGTCCTGGAGGGACAGAGAGATTCAAAGGAAGAATGTGTTCCTCAGTCACCAGCCAGAGCCGGTGAGGACCAGCAGCTGGTGTCTATCTCCATGCATTTCTGAGAGCCAGCAATAACTGTTCCAGAACTTTTGGCTTCTTCCATGCTAGAGCAAATATCAGCTTCCAAAGAAAATGAAGAAAAAGATGAGGAAAAAGACAGCTGTTGAAACTCCCTTATAGAAGAGAATACAAGATTCGGTATTCATCTGAAGAATTGTATCCGTATCTGAAACTCTTCTGAAGGGTCTAACCCTTTTGTGTCTGCAAAACTGGTATGGAAAGCTAATCATACCTTTTTTTTTTCTTTAAATTCTTGGGGACTCTTGCTTCCCACAGGTCTGCACATAACATGATGTTACCTCAAAAAACAGTACTCTTGCATGTGTCAAATGCCTCCAAACCTCAGTAGCTCATATTGGTTTGGGGAAAAATTCGTAGGGATAGAGGATAAAAAACCTACAAATTTCAACCTAAATTATCTACCCACTGAATCCTAACTTCCCACTGTCTTCAGCCATTCACCCATTTGGTAAGCATAACTTGCCTGCATCAATACCCAGTTCATTCAGGTTAATGTTATTTTCTGTTTGCTTTTTTTCCAAGCTGTCTTAGATTCTCCCCTGCTCCACTATCTTAACCATACAAATGGACACTTTTTCCTTCATGTTTTGGTTGGCAAGTGGTATGGAAATCTTACACACCCAACTGCTCCTGAGCAAGCCTCCAGGATAGGTTGTCATTGCCATCGGTATTTAACTCTCAGTGGCAAGAAATGTGGAGGTACCTGAGGGACAGTAATACTTAATTTGACATAAAACTTTACTCCAATAAGGTGCTTGACATTCTGGTCCCTGCTAAATGCCTGTTTGTGCTCCAGTAGATGAAGACCTTGCAGAAGTCTGTTTTTAACTTGGAGTCAGATTTAGGAGGGATGTCTGGCTCATAGGTTTGTTTTCCAGACTCATCCAGGCTTGTTTTCCAAAGTTAACTTCATGTCATTTGGAATGTGTTATTCAAAATATCGCTAGTCTGAAAGAAAGGGAGTCTGAGAATGCCTAAATATTTTAAATAAAAGAAGAAAAATAATGTGAGAAATTACCAGTAGCCTGAATTTTACTATCCACTAAATTTCATGTTGGACGGTTTAATTAATGAACTTGTCTGCAGTTAGTTCCATACAGAAAACATTGTGTGTTTCATTATTTTTTGTTCATTGGTGTGGTTTCTTTGTTTTGATTTTTTGTTTTGTTTAATTTTCTTCTGTACCCCCAGCCCATGGAAGGCAAAGCATGTTGTTCAAAAGGCTGTTTATATTAAAAAACAACAACAAAGCAACAGACCAAAACCACAGTCCTGTGCTCATCTATAGTTAACAGTGAATAATAGATAAACAAGGTCTAATAAAATAAATGCCTATATGACCACTTACTCAAAGTACAGAATAAGTCAGATTTGGAGGTCTGGAAAAGCTGAGCTGTTTCTTCTCCAAAGCACACCTCTGGAACTAATGTAGTTACTGAGAAAGAGAAGTCACAGATCAAGTTTTGTAAAGAAGATTATCCCACAGGATTCCTGAATCAGCCAGGCAAATGCAGGACTGATTACCAAGCAAAAAAAAAAAACCAAAAAAAACAACAACAAAACAAAAAAACCCGAGAGTTGCTATATATTTCTGTTAAAAGATTTTGTATTTACTCCTAAAATAAAAAGTATTTTCAGAATTGGCTAAGTGATGTCCTAATTACAAATAGGCAATCTGTTAAAATAAATGAAAGGTGAAAGAGAAATACATGAAGTCTAAAATCTCCTGGGCAATATAACCTAGTCAGTCCATTTTTTTTTTTCCAGAATACATTATATTTTTAGAATAGAAGCCTGGGATTTGACACACATAAAGTCTGAATACTAATTTAACTCATTCAGTCTAGAGTTTGTATGAGAAAAGTGAATCAAACAGATACTGTGTGAAAACATATTCTGGAATAATTTCCATTAGAAATGCTATTCTGAAATAAAAGCCTCTTTATTCCACAATCATTTGGATGCTGTTGAAATGGAGCATTCTAGTCACATTCCTCAGTGACAAAAAGCACCTGAAAACCTTACTTTGTAATGTGCAAGAGATGTGAATGGAGAGGAGTGGTTTATTGCTGAAGATTCAAGACAGACTGCAAATATCAATCTTTATATGCTTGTTAACATCTAATTGTGTATAAAAATATCACAGTCATTAAAAATATGCTATATTTTAACAGCTGTGGCTATATGGAATTGATATTGAGATGGAAACGTGCACTTAGTTTCTAATACTGAACCTAAACTACTTTCCTTCTAACATATAAAATTATGACAAGAATCAGAGAAATGCCCATCCACAACAGGGAACAGCTTAAACCAACACCACCAAAGGAATTAAAGCAGTTTTGAAACTGTGCATAAGAATGTTTGCAGCTGTGTTAGGAAATATCTCACTGTTCCTATTTTGCTCTTGCTACTTGTGCTGATTTGTTCTTCAGCCTTGGACTTCATATCTCAATCTTCCTGTTTCATAAAAATGAACTTAACTGTATGCAGTAGTTTAAAGTTGCTATAGGAAAAATATTGCAATAGGACAAGGTAGTCCATATTATAAAATCTTCTCTTAGTTATAGCCTAGGCAAATATCCTGAGAGTACTGTGATTGCTTCTTATTATTACACAGGGGTGTTGGGAGGGAGCAAAAAATTTCTTAGCCCTGCTTTTGTCAGCATTTCTGTTTCATTGTTACCTTGAAACAAAACAAAGGAGGCTGTGAGCCAGGGATAAACAAAGCCAGGCACAGACAATGGACTGTAGGTCAAGTCATGTCAAAGAGCAGATAATAATAAACGCAGGAGAGGAGGAAAATAATTTAACCTGGTCTAAAATATCTTATAACGCTGGGCATACACATGTTTGTCTCTGCTATGTGAACCACTGGGACCCATGTTCACATCACCTCTATCCACAGTTTCCTGTAATTGATGTATTTATGGATATGGTTTCTGAATTATAAATACCACCAAGAAATTAGAGGAAAGAAGAAAAAGGACATGCCCTGTCCTTCCCCATCAGATGACCCTTCCACTATCATTTTATGGAGGTACTGCCTTTCTGTTAATTCACTTATTTTTTTGTGTATAGATGTCAAGGAAAATATTTTTGCAGACAGGAATGTGCTGAATTCATCAAAAAGTGATGCTGTGTAATGCAGAGCCTGAATTTAGAACTGCAAGGTCGGTCTAGGCTGTACCTGAAGGACAAATATCTTGCGTGTAGGTTTTGGAACAAATATTTGTCCCACCCTTGTGTCCCAAGACTTCAAAGTAATTAAAAATAACAGTCAAAAAGACTACTGACATCTTTTGCAGTGGGACCAGAACTATCCAGGGCAATGCAATGAAATAATATAGTTCTAGTGAAAGATTGGAATATATTGTGCTGATAAACTACCAGATGAAGACAAAAAGGAAAAATCCGAAAGGGACAGAGGAGCCTATCTTATGCCCTTTTCAGTATATCATGATAAAAAGAATACTCAGAGACCAGCATAGGTAATCTAAGATTATTCATCCCTAAGAAGAGAAGCCACTTAGAAAAATAAGAGGGAAATGACCATGTTTTGGACAAACAACACCAATTTTGGCTATATTGAAATTAATAGCAAAACTCTTATTGTCTTCCATGGGCTTGCATTTCATCCAAAGCACTCTTCCCCATCTTCTATGCACTCTCCCCCCTCTTCTAAAGTGCAAATCACTTGGGCATGTAAGGAATACTTGAATAAAAAGCCTGTCTTTTAACATTACAAAAACTTATAGTCTTGCTGAAAATAGAAGGAGGGTAAGATGAGAGGAAATGGGAAGTAAATTTTGAGGAGGCAGAGTTAGAGGCAAGTAAGGAGAAGAAAAGGCAAGGTGGAAGAGCAATATTTAGTTATTATTTATGACAATACCCTAAGTAGATAAGCAGGTGCTGGTGATGGAAAAAAAGTGGTTAGCAGTACACTGGGAACAGAAATTTTAAGTGTTCAAGTGAGCTATTAATGAAAGTGTTAGAAGTCAGCACCTGTGGTATCTGGTAGTCGTGGTTTTAACTAATTTATCTGTGGTGTTTCTTTCATTATATGAAAGTAGAAAAATGCCAAGATGTTATTTTTTCAAACAACCAAAGCAGAAGCAAGTGTTGCCGTATAAGCAGTCATCCAGCATCCAGATTAGAAGGTGAGGAGGAGGGTGGAAATTCTTATGAGCCACATAAAAAATGGTGGCAAAGCCCATCAGTTTTAAAAGTGGAGTAGGTTTAGATTAGCTCAGTTGGTTAAAACTTGGTGCTCATAATGCCAAAGTCATGGGTTCAATTCACATATGAGTCATTCACTTAAGAGCTGGACTCAATGGTCCCTGTGGAATCCCTCCCAACTTAGAATATTCTGTGATAATTATGTGTTTATGCCATCTGCAGGCATCAAAATGCCATCAGAACTTTTCTGAGTCCTTTATCTTCATAAGTTTCTTTAACAATGCATAAATACTAACCTGTACATGTAGATATTCTGAAAGAAGGCAGGCTTGTGAATGATGAGGAGGAGCGAAATGAATCCACCTGATTCATCCACAATAATCTTCGGGATAAGAAGACTGACTGTAATGGAGATACCACAGTTCCCAAACCAAGGACGAATTCTGCTTCTTGCTGTGTCAAAACCAGAGTTAAGTTGGCTAAAAGAGACAGATCTATTTTGTGTAAAGCCACAGTGCTGGCATAGTTTCTGTAATTCTGGATTAAATTTTCCCAGGTAATTTCAGTGATGTAGACAAGTTCCCAAAACACAGAGGTCACACATTAAACTACCCTCTGAAAAGTTAAGATTGGGCAAAGGAAGAGAGAATAGAGATGAGACATTCCTATTTTATCGTAAGTATATTCAAGGGTAGATTTTGGACGGGGTGGGTATTGTTTGTTTAGTTTGGGGTTTAGTTTTTTTCTGGGTTTGGTTTTTTTTGGGGGGGAGAGGTTGTGGGGGAATTTTCTGTTTGGTTTAGTTTGTGGTTTGATTTGGTTTTTATTTTTGGGGTGGGGTGGGAACACGGAATGCAATATTTTATCTGACCAGATAACATCAACCACAACCCACGTAAAATGACCCTAATTATAACAGTTGTTGGAATGAACTTAGTCTTCCCAGCATTTTTACCATCATAGAATAATAGAATGCTTTATGTTGGGAGGGACCTTAAAGATCATCTAGCTTCAAACCCTCTGCCATGGGCAGGGACTCCTTCCACTAGACCAGGTTGCTCAATGGAACCAACCTGGCCTTGAACACTTCCAGGGATGGGGCATCCACAGCTACTCTGGGCAACCTGTTCCAGTGTCTCGTCACCCTCACAGCAAAGAGTCTCTTCCTAATATCTAATCTAAATCTATCCTCCTTCAACTTAAGGCTGTTTTCCTTGTCCTATCGCCACATGCCTTTATAAAAAAAAAAAAATCATTACTACTGATGGTTCAGCTCCTCTGATAGGAGCTCTGGAAAGGATATAATGCCAGGTTTCACTATATGCAACATTATCTAGGTACACTTGGAGGAAAAAAAATATAAAGATGTGAAAGTTCCAGCCCCAGCCTGTGCTGCATCTACACCGGCACTCTAATGGAAGCTCTATGATAGGAAAGAGAAAAAATTATTGGCATAAAACCCCCTTTGTTTAAACAAACTTTTGGTGAGTTCTGCAATGATGACATTTATTTGTTATTCAGGAGACAAAGTCAGCAGTGCCATTCTGGAATGAGACGATATACCAATAAGCAATAAGTACCAGGACCTAGAGATTGCAGTTGGAGCTAGATATGCTTGTTTGGGAGATAGGGTGGAGAAATAAAAATTTTAGCAGACCACAGAAGTTAAAGTCTAACAGTCTGAAAGTTTGAAGAAAAAAGATTCATAAAATGGTAGAAAAAGAGGATAAAAGGGAACATGAGATGATGTTTGCTACATCCCCTTGCCCAGTTGAGAATCACTCATGACTGATTTTGCCTACGACACGTACAGTCTGCTCATTAAAACCCTATGCACTAGCCTCTTCTGCAATCTTTAGCACTTAACTAATGTGCTAATGGAGAGGCTTTTGTGGTGTCAAGCCTGAATCTTTCCTGTTACAGATCCAGTTCATCATTTCTGTTCCTTTCCTTGGTGGAAGACAAAACCATTATTATTCTCCACAGTAACATTTTAAGTATGTGAACATCATTGCAGGGTTTCCTTTCAGTTTTTTTTCCAGTCTCACAGACAATAAATACACACAATTCTAGCAACCTTGCAGTTAATGTGCAAGCTTTTCATTTTCATTTAATGAGCTATAAGTAATTTCAGGTACTACATAGATACAGTATGACAGGTTATTTTCTGCTGGTTTTACATTCACATTTTCTATATTAAAAAAATTTACAAAAATAACACAAAAATAACAAACTCCTCTATCCTTGCAGTTTGACAGACCCACACAAACAAAAGAGGCAACTAACTGATTATTCACCAAAAAAAAAAAGTTCAGCTGACTCATTCTGTACTGTTGAGATGTTGAAACTGGGAAAACTCTTTAAAAGCCTTTTACATCATTAAATTGTTTTAAGTGGGCTTCAAGTAGTGACTTCCCAGGTCTCTCATGTGCAAGCCTGTACAGCTGTAGCCCTGTTGCTTCCAAGACTGACTGTGTTGCAATGGGCAGCTTTGTTGCTGCCAGGCACAGCAGATGAAGGTGTCCCTTCATGCCCCTTTAACAGTTCAAGCTAGAAATGCCCCGGGTAACAGCATGAAATTTTGAACTTTGCAGATAGGCAGAGTCTCTGGGCCATGGGAAAAATATGCTACCATTGTGGTATTTAAACTGTCTGGGTCTCATATGTTACTCTGGTACCAAAGGAATTACAAAATTCTCAATTTCAGGCCTTTAAGAATCTATTTTTCAAAACCCACTTTCTCCCTCAGGGTCCATATGTACCAGTGCAGCAGAGCAAGTAAGTTTGCGGCTTTTTATGCCATTTTATTATTCTCTTTCAAGCATCATCAATCCCAGGTCTTTGCAGGGTTTTGCCAATAATCTTCTGTTTCCTTTTAGAAACAAACATTGAACAACCCAGGATAGAAAGAACCTTAAAAGCTTATCTGGTCGAACCCTTAAAGAGCATGTCTTATTCCTCCTATTACCTTTTACAAGTATCTATCTACCATTTTGCAAATTGTCAAATGATTATGCAAATCCTAAAAACTCCCCAAATTAATTCTGAAGCCATTGTAGCATTTCAAAATAGATGTTAACAGTAGTGGAAGTTTTGTAGTAATGCAACAATTTACCATAGTGCAAAGGGCAGTGACAATTCCAACTTTCCTGATTGCTGCCGAAAGACTGGCCAAAAAGCTTTCAAACCCTCCAGCTCCTGGTCCCATTAACCCAGTTGGCAGTCTGCTAACACAGAAGTCAGTTGAAGAGCAGCTTCTGGCAAGTGCCACGGACCTTGCTGCAGTACAGTAATTGTGCTTACCAGCTCTCAAAAATACTTGGCTTCATAATCAACTGCTTTACTAAGTGCCTATAATTTCTCTATCCAAGCTTGGGCAGAAACGCACACAAATTGTGTCATCATGACAAGTCAGAGCCCTACATCATATTGAAGAGGGTTTCATTTGGAAAAAGTCTTTTCTGCTGTATCATGCCCTGGCCAGGATCACCTTGTAATGCAGTGGTCAAGAGGAAGCTCCTCTGTTAATCTCCCTAACTCCTATTCCCATTTGAGCCAGACCTCCTGCAGGCAGCTGGTAAGTGCTGTTGCTTGATTTCCTTCATTAGGCTGTTCAAATGAAGCACACAAACAAAGGTGATGATGTCTTTACTTGGCACTTGAGGAAAAATGGTATTAGAATACACTATGCGTTAATTTAGGGTTTTCTGATCTGATACCATGGTCAGGACTATATCTGAAAATATCCTACATTCAGGTTAAAGCCCAAACATAAGCCAATAGATCCACAAAAATTTACTTGGATTTAGTTGAACTTAGGTAACCGTCCGTACAGACTTGCTACCAAGAGAAGATATCTTTTATTTGTTTCTGATGCAGGGAAGGCCTCACAGATTTCACCAAGCCTGATAGATTTCAAGAACCATTTGGACAATACTCTCAGGTACATGGTGTGACTCTTGAGGATGGTCCTGTGCAGGGCCAGGAGCTGAACTCCATGATCAGTGTGGATCCCTTCCAACTTGGCATATTCTGTGATATTTTATGATATTGTATTGTTTACTTTTCTCCTTGCATGGTAATTTTATAAGGATTCATCTCAAACCTTTTTCTGCACCTTCTCTTGTTCCGGAAAATCTTTTCAAAGCTGTGAATACTCGTGCACAGCCCTGCTTTCCTACAAACTCTGTTCATATCAGAAAAAGAGGTAGTATTACCTCTCTGTTTCTCTTCACAGGAAAGAAGCCAGAGGTCCTTTTCAAAATGACTTTAACCAGAGGCTTATATTTGCCTGTTAGACAGATGTACTGAAAGCTCACCCTGTGGCATTCATGTATGTTTGAGCAATGTGGTTTGAAACCCATATTTTCGCTTTAAAAAGGTGAATTTTGCGGTGGATACAAGGTCCAGAGCTCAATTTGTGAGTCCCTTTTATTCTGATGATGCTGTTACTATTTTAATGGTGATGGCCTGAGGCTTCTAGACCTGGCAAACATGAACAGCTTTTCATCTTTGTAAAAATAAGCTGAGATTGTTCACTGAGTTTTCCATTGTTTATCAGCCCTAGTAAATATTTGTGGGTGCCTCTATTCATTAGCTGTTTCAGATTTGCAAAGAAATATTTCCAAAATAAAAGAGAGAGGGAAAAATGGGGGGAAATATTTGGAATGCCAGCAGTAGGAGCAGCCAGTGTAGTGGATGCCAAGGCAACTGTAACCTTCCCTGTGCCCTGGGTCTGTTGTGCCTTCCCCTGTGTCCATTGCATCTCGCTATTCCACTCATGTTGTCTTTTCTGCATCCTGGACAAGACTGCCAATTAAAACAAAGCCTTTACCTTGCAGCCTACTTGCAAACAGTGTTGACTGAGGTGTATTACTGGAACAGTTTAAAGTAGCCAGTAACATACATCCAATCCCAACTGCAGTAGGTAGTGTTTAAAGAAAGGCTCAGAGTCATTTTTTCTTGGTCTTGACCTTCCCACCCTGTAAAGAAGAACTGAACTGTTTCAAGAACATGCTTTTGTCCTATATAGAGTTTCCTGAGCATCTCATTTATAGTCTTCTACATTCTGACAGAAGTTTGAAAGCACTGACGTTGCCTTTACTGAGAAAGTATCAAAAGAGTCCCTCAAGTCTGTGCTCATTTCTAGGGCCTTTCAGATACAAGTGTTATGTTGTAGCTGAAAAGAGACAAAAAAAAGCGTTACTCAAAGCTTTGATATTTGTTCTAGGCGAAAAACCCATAATGAACCTGTATATTGTTTTTTTGGGGAAATTTCATCTTGATGTATTACTTTTGATATTTCATTTGCTTTCATCTTTAGTGGCTAGATTAGGTCTCTCAAAACATACGTGGTATGCTTCATACAGGGTCCATCCCTCATGCTGCAGCCCTATTGTAGGCCAGAAAAAACAGAAGTAGCTGAACCACACCACCTACATGGCGACAACTCCAAATCTAATCTTATAAGATTTTTTTTAATAGAAAATTCATTTTTCCATTAAAAACAGGTGCTTTTGCTTCATCTACTCCACATCACCTTTTCATTTCCCCCCTCAGTCAATTCAAACAGAGCATTTTCCGATAGCCTCTACATTTTGCGAAAACTTTAAAAATACTTAATCTTATTCTTTTCTGGCAAATAGAGTGAAACTTTGGGTAAATTTTTTGCCATTCCCTTTTGTCTGTTAAAATTTATGTGCCATTTCTTTTAATTTCCTTTTCTCATTTTTTATTCTCCATTCCTACTTATAATATTGTTCCAATGGGGGGTCTAACAAGAAGTTATTAAGCTAAATGAATTATTCCAGTTATCTTACATCTTGGGTAGTTAAACTATTGTTACTAAAATTTCTTTTAATTCATTTCAATAAAAATTATTCCCACTTATGAAAAGAAAACTACTGAAACAAAACAAAACAGAATGAGCTAGAAAGACATTTCAAGAGGCAAGAATAGAAACTATTATTACTTTTTGACTCTTCTGTTGTTTAACAAAATCCCCAGGTTGTGCTATCCAGCAGTGGTCCATGCTGTAAGTATTAACACACCACTTCTACCAACTGCTTCATAGTTCAAGTGGTTACGGTTTATGCTACAGACTAAAAGGTCTTACATTCTTTCTTCTAATACTGTTCAAATTGGATTCGGCAAATTTTTTCCCAAGTGGAAGTGCTGTTTTCCATTCATTTTTTACTGACTAAAAAGACAAAGCAAGAAATCCATTTGGAAAAAAAAAAGGTACTCAAAGGGTATTGCAGATTAGAATTAATTACTCTCATGTCTTGACTGTGGGACCAAAACATGTACTTGTGTGCACACATGCGCAATAATGTAATGAGACACATTTGCTTCTTGGAAAACTGGTATTATCCACTGCACAGACATAGGGTGGAGGAGAACGTAATAAAAATATATATGTAAATTATATTTTTATATAGCATATAAATATTTTTATTTTAAAGCATGGCTTTAATACTCAGATGAATTGTGCTCTCTTTCTGACACTCCCACAAAAGTCCTGTTTAGCAAGGCTATAAGAAGGCCATCGTTTGAGGATATCAAAGTAACAGGTTGCGTAGCAACCTCAACCACAGTATTTCCTGGTTCTGGCAACCTGTACATGATACCAATGCTTGGCATTTTTGCATGATTTTGGGGAAGGTGGGAAGGAGGAAGGAATTTTGGGAGACAGAATTTTGGCAATAGGTGTGCAAATTCAAATTCATGAACGTAAAAATGAGAAGTCCTGAGTCCCACTACAGGTCAGAATGGAAATAAAATACACGCATCTTAATCATCCTGTCCCTTTTCTATTTATGAAACAAATGTAAGTCCCACCTCTAGCTGCATACTCTGTCTACTTGGGAATATAAATTATTGTCACAGCTTATGTTGGCTTAATATATTTAGGTTGTTCCCGATGAAAAGGGTCCTTTTATAGAAGGCTAGGTAATATTACTTTTGTTCATTATGTTCTCCTCCAACCTGTTTCCCAAGTTGATAATATTTGTAGTAGAACAGTTGTCATTCTGAGCTTTTCATTGCTTCCCTTGAGATACTTGTCAATGCAAACAGCCAAAATCACGTAGCAGAAACTGCGTTGCTGTTCTCCAAGAGATCCCGTCACCAGCATGTGGTTCTCATTTGGAAAGACTGAGAAGGAGTAGTGTTCTCATAATAGCTCCAAACAAAAACATTTACTTGAAACTGAAGAGTACAGTGAGAGGTGATGTCCTGAGGAATACATTTTTCATATTTAAGCCAAAAATGGTACAAAAAGTACATTCATTTGTCAGTCTCACTACCTGCCAAGATGTAGAGAAAGGTCACAATTAACTGAAGAAGCACAACTGAAAAGGGGAGCATTTGCATCAGTGCATCATGGTGTCAGGTTCTACTCATATCCCGATTGAAACTGAAGTTTATTTAAAGATTGATGAAAGCATTATAAAAGTCAAATATTTTCCAGGCTGCTGCAACATGCAGCAACATTAAAACTATACTCATCTAATTACCTTACCTACAGCCATGGAACCACTTACAACGTCTAAACATGATGAAAAAATCTGAATAAATTTTACCATTCCAATACAATGGCTTGTTTCTGTTGCACTCTTCTGGTTGTACATAAAACAACAATCATAAATCTGAAACTTCCTCAGCATTACTGTTTAGTATAAATGTAAATTCTATCAAATACAAGTCTGCTACAGAATATCATACATACAAGTTGTATGTGACTAATCCTTTTCCAGAATAACAAATATAGCAGGTCTGAGTGAAGAGGAATTTATTGGCTAGTCTCAACATCTGAAAAGATTCAAGTCACACACCTAACTTATGTTTGGTTTCTTCCTAAGATATAGAACTCAGAAATCAGAAATGATATGACAAAGCAAGAAGACAGAGAAGTTTATATCACAGGTAGCTTACCCTTAATAGAAAAAAAAAATTCAATGGATACAAAGTCTCTTAAAAAAGTTTGGCTAAATAAGAGGAACTGTAGAACAGGACAGAAATCATGGGAATTTGCTCTAGGACATGGTATTGTCTTAAGCTTATGGCACTGAAATGGTTGAAAGAGATTGACTTGTTAGATTGACTATGATTTTCTGATAGCCAAAGACAGAATCAGGGAAATATTTGTGGAGTAAAAGGAATGATTTATAATACAAGGCAAACACCTGAGCACCTTATGGAAAAAAAAAAAAAAGACTGTCCTGAGGTAAGTAGAAGCAAGTCATATTATTCTTCATGATGCCTTAGAGTCTTTTTGATTTTTCTAATTTTCATAAGTTTTATAAGTAGCTACGTAGAAAATGTAGGTTTTAGAAGCAGCAGCATTTATTCCCTTACCCTTAACACAGTAACTACACACATATCCCAACCCTTTTACCCCAATTCTCCATATAAATTCTCCTAAATTCCATTAGAATATTTAGTCTTCTGTTACAGATAGGCCTATTCTGTTTGAGAACACTTGTACTCTGGCCTAAACTGAAGATACAGCCAAGAACTCGGTGAACATGGGCCCTTTGTGCTCCAAGGAAGATGAAGATGATGAAGAAAATGACCCCAGACCCAATTGCCAAGGAGTGGATCGGGGGTGGACCAGGGCAAAAGCCAGAGGGTGGAAAAACCTGGGAGTGGACAAACAGTATTATAAATTGTAAACACCTGAGGCAGAAAGGGCGCATGCGTTTTGTAACTTCTGTGCTTTGGAGGCACAATTAAATCCTTTTCTTATCTCACCTCTAATTAAACTGCTCTGGAGTTTTTTTTCCTCAGTTCCTTTAGGCATCATTCAAAAGAGACAGGTTTTCTGCTTTAAACAATTTAGAAACTCAAATAAGTCTAACTTTTGTAAAGAAAATTTGTATTTTTGAGTAGATGCCTCCTTCTGCAGTGAAATTAAGCTCAGCTTTAAGGAATTATTTAATAAAAAAACTGCTAAGGGTATTTGAAAAATTTCTATTTTTTTCCACAAACAGAAATTGTTTTCCACACCTTGTCCTCTTCCATGGTTTTTGTTTAATTAGAGTATTTTTAATTCTCTGGTTATTCTGAAAAGGAAAGACTTCGAGCTTGCATGGAGACCAGAGTTTGAAGTGATCATGTTGTTATTTTTGTTATCAATATTGTTGATTATTCAACTGATTAATCCCTTTTGGCACTAGTACAGGTTATTTGCCAGGGCCATAGCTTGAGATGGGGAGTCAGAGCACATCATATATGCCGGTAAGAAACATATTTTTATTGTATGAAGTTCCTAAGAGAGGGGACAAAAAATACTTCCCAAAACTTGTCCTGAACATGCTGAGGCAGACTGAGATTCAAGGACCCACACAACTGAGATTGTCTAGTCAATCACCCAGAGCTCAACTTTCAAACATCTTTTAGAGGTTTATGGGGAGTTAGACACAGGCAAGGGAAATAAGGCAGGTGGTGGAAATAAAAGAAGATTTGTAGGTACTCTGTCTACTCTGTGTTTGAATTAACTAAAACAAATTTCTAAACACTACAGAACAGCTGTGCAAAAAATGAATTATATTAGATATGAGAAAGTCCAGGATTTCCCCCTTTACATGGATTCAGTACTGTATTTCTTGTTCATCCTGTTCATTTTGCTGTTTGGGAATGTTATAAACTACAATGCACATGCTAATACAGCATGGTTTTATTATTGATTTTTCTCTCAATGTCTCAATGTAATGTACAGTCACGACTTTATTATGTCTCTGACCCCCCACGAGACAGTATAAATGCAGTCATCTCAGTGGTATAAAAGGATGAGCACAGAAAGCACCTTTGGACTAGTAAACATGTATTCAGAGGAGAAATCTGGGCAGAGGGAGGAAGTTCATATTACTGATTACAATAATGATGATAAGAAAACAACCCGCCACATAGGTTCTATGGGAACGTAAAAAAGGATGGGGTAGGAGTGGTAGAAGAGATTTCTGCCAGATGTGGAAAACAGAGAGAGGACAATGCTGGCTCATGGCAGGATGCCTGTTTTCCTCCTACCAGTTTTGAATGACTTCCAGAAAAAGAGTACACTATAGAATATTTCTCCCTTGAGTGCCTGTGCTCCTGACAAGTATGAAATATAGGCAGGAGGGCTTGGCTATATCTTCAGAATGTGAAGCAGAACTAGTCAAAAAGCTTAAGTGTAATCTTTCTGCTAGTAAAGGGGATTTTGTCCAACAGTTACCATGAAAAATTGCCTCGTTATATTTTTAAGGTTTCCAGCAGAAAAACAAAACACCAAATTAACTCACATAGACTCCAAAAGTAGAAGTTGTTTTGGTTTGGTAGGATTGACTTTTTTTATTGTTTACTTGTTCAGTAAAATGCTTGAGGGTTTTTTTCCCTATCTTGTACTTTATTTTTTCCTTCAGTGTGATTCCCCCTTTCTTGTGTTCTAATAGTTAAAACAGAAAAAGGAGAATAATTCTTTAGAGTCAGAAAGACTTTTTACATCACCTCCACTCCCAAAGAACTTCAGATTAGAAAAAAATGTTCCATTTTATTATTTGTAAAATTTCAAGCTGAGAAAAAACAACTCCCTAAGAAAGCAATGCTGTGACTAGAACAAGAGGAGACAGTTTGTCTGCTTCTTCATAACCGGTGCTCTTGTGCCATTGCCTTGCAAGAGAGACCAGGAAAGTGACTGCAGCCTTTGCCCCCTCTCACACTCCTGCCACCCATGGTGCAGAGTTAAGTTATGCATCTTCAAAGACAAAAGGTTCAGAGAGAGGGACCATAAATCTCTTTGAAGTTGTTCTTGTGGTGGTAGGTTGTTAGACTACTGGCACGGCACTGCGTTTGGCTTTGTTTAACAGCTTGGCATTCTACAAAAAAAAAAAAATCAGGCCTTTAACTCTAACTTTATGCCTTCAAGTTTCGATATTTTCATCCAAGGCATTTAGAATGTACCCATTATTTTTGCAGATCACATAATCAGATAGCATTAATAATAATAATACCTAATTGGCTTTTATTTTGGCTAGAGCATATTTCTCTAGTCCTAATTATTATAATAAAATATAATATGTGTTGATTGTTACACAAGAATTAAAGAATCTTATTACTACAATGGAGTTTTGTTCCTGTTTAAGTACGAAATTGCTTATTCTGACAAAAGTTTGTGGAGCTGGAGTTCAGTATTGTCCCAGTTAAAATAAACCTGCCAGAACTTCAGCAGAGAATTGTTTGCAAGTGACAGGCTTTTCTCCTTTGAGAACAAACATGAAGCAGTATTTGTCTCATAATCAAAGTCTGTATTCGGCTCCATACACATTTGGTTTCTGTGGTTATTGTACCAAACCCGAGTCTGACTGAAGTGGAAATTGTCATGTTCTGTGCTAGATCTGAACCACAGGTCTCAGATTAGACTAGTTCTCTGTTCCCCATATATGTATATTGTATCCCCATAACAACATAAAAATTCTTTGCAGATTAGTAATAAAAAACCACACTGTGCAGGAATACTTCTTCAAATGTGTCTTGGGAGAAGATCTGGTAGTTAGAGGCAAACATACAAGAGGAAAAGATTACTATCACTATAATACCAATGTAGATGGCATCATTCCTTTGAGAAAATACTATGCTCCTCAGGGTACAAATGAAAACAGGCTCCTGAGCAGTTAATTCATTGCATTTCTAAAATTTATCTTACAAAATTCCAAACAGAACAGCAACAGAAGAATCAGGGCAACTGTTCAAGGCAAGATATGAAAGAAAATGTGAAGATCTTAGAAAGAATCCTTTTGTTCAACAACAGTCTGTCCCATTGGAAGAAGGTTAGCATGAAATTTCTTGAAGCTTGTTTTGTCTGGGAAAGAATAATTGTAGTGTGTTCTCCATAGTCTGATTATGCTTTCAAATTAGTTTTCATGTTTTTACTGCTCCCTAAGCAAATCTATTTACAGGAATTAAGCAAACCACATACAAAATCTATACATTAGAATTTATCCAAGAATAAAGACGATGTTTTCTAGCTCCACTTAATTATTGAAGTGCAGGTAGGGAGGAAGTCAAAGTGGACAAAAGAAAGCCAGGCTTCCATTTTATGGTGTTGGGCAAATTCCATGACTACTTATTCTTTCCTTCTATGCAGAACATAGCTGTGATTTTCACTTAATTCTGCTGAGGTGCTGCAGAGCATAATTTGTTTCAAAATGCATTCAGATTTGTTGATGATATTGCAGACTGGCATGCATTAAACTTGGTTTGGAAGTGCACATAAATACATGCTTTCAGCTTACTTGTTCTCAAGCGCCTTAAGACTGAGCAAAGACCAGGAATGAGGTAGACCCCCCTCTTGGCAGACTCCACTTCAGTTGTGACAGTTAATGTCATGTCTGAATGTGGTCAGATATGCAGAGACCTTTGGTACACTTGGCTAATTATATTACAAAATCGTAAGAACAGCACCCTGCCTGTAATGCAGAATACACTCACCCTTCCCATGTTATGGGTTGCTGAGCCATGCCATCAAATTTTGTTTGAGGTCTGGCCAGACACATCTAACACGGATAAACAGGTCTCACTATGAACTAAAACCTCATTCTCCCTTTCCTCTGGGTCAATCTTGTTCCCCTTCTCCTACTCTTAAACCTGGTAGCTTTGTGGTATAAGTTTTCCTTAGTGTTCAGTGATGAAATGAAGCTTGGAAAAGAAAATGAGAGTCCCAAGTGGTTTCCCAAGGAAACCACTCATTGACCAAGTCAAGCACTAAAGTGGGTTTGTTCCAAATCGTTATAAAATACTCACCTTTGGAGCCCAAATTGACACTTCCTTGTCCAGAAAGTCATTCTATGAATTGACTTGAAATTCCTAATTCTGTCTAGCTTCCTTTTCTTCTGAAGCAACTATGTTCTGGGATAGTCCTTACTGAAGGGACATGCATAAAGTGCAGACACTGTCATTTAAAGAAAATTACTAATTGTTATGTAAAGGCTTCTCTTCACTGGAACAAACATATTGCTAGAGTGGATACCAGGCATAGGATCTGTCCTTAGTAGTCATGGAGGGTTGAGATTTTTTCTTCACAAACTGAATTAGATACAGAAGGCATTCAAATTAAACCTAAGGTAAGGCTTAGCTGAATAGCAGAGTTCTGCTGTTTTCCAGAGAGTAGAAGACAATGGACCGTTTAAAGTTTAAAAGTTTCTCATGTCAGTGGCTCAGTACTTTTAACCAAAATGTTTCTTATAATTTAGCTGAGCAGATTTCCTTCACTCTGGTTTGACAAACTTCTTGTAAGCTATTAGGAAAGGTAACAGTGGCAGTAATCTTCTACATATATCTGTTATAGTCTGAATGCTCACTGATTTTTCACACCTGTGGGGTGGTAGGAAAACAATCATTTCCACTAGCTTAACAGATTTAAGAAGAGATTTGTTATCTGGACCTGTTTACAGATTAATATACCAGATGTAAACATGGAAGCTGTTTGTGAGGTGCTGTAGCTGAAGCACAAAAATGCTGCATGCAGCCAACTCCTTGATTAGTTGATTTCATAGTTAACACAAACAGGATTAGAAACTAGATCTTACTCCTGCTGAAAGTAGTGAACCTTTTCTCTACTGAGCAAGATGAATAGTCCAAGATCAAGGCATTTAGCGCACAGGCTGAAACTCAGTTCTCTGCTTGGACAGGTAAAAGTTGTGTTTAAGTCCTCATTAAACCCTTATGGATTTTCATGAGATCAAAGTTGTTCATATACCTCCTGTCAGTCCTGAAATCCTTAAGCCTCAGACAGAGAATAATTTTGACTCTCCTGGGTGTAACACAGCATAAATTTGTAGACATGAGCCAGACATGAAATTAAGGAAAGTTAACCATCTCATGCTCCTCATGTAATTCACAGTGTTCTTCACAGCTTCTCAATAAAGTCCTGTGCCATGACTCCACTGCTATCATGGGAAGAGAATGGGATATTCCATCAAACATCTGGACATAAGGATGTCCCTTCGGGTTATGTATATAGAAAGTACACATCTTTTACACACTAATGTTTGGAGTTTTAACACTGAAGAAACCCGTACTAGCGGCAGTTTCTATATTTTTAAGGGTAAAAAAGAGAAACATGAATGTTCCAAAATAATTGTGTAATAATTTTGCAGATGGTGAATTGAACAGAGCAGGAATGCATGTTTTACTAACCTAAACTCATCACTGTATGTCAGAATGGGGAAGGAAAAGAGAAATACAGAAAAGATACTGGTTTTCTATTTTATTTTTCTTTTTTAGTTGAAAGGTATCTTTCAGCTAAATTGTGTAATTGTATGTTAATATTGGTTAGGAAAAATATGTAGGCACTTCAAAAGTATATAATTGCTCATAGCCAGAGAAAAATAATAAAGTTTTACTTTAGAACAACATATTTCTTCCACCAGAGTTGCTAAGTAATCATTACAAACACCTCTGCAATTCTGATTTTTTACTCTAATAAGATCCTAAGCAGTTTGAACTGAGTGAATTTTGAAGAACTGTTGTGTTACTGTTCCTGTACAGCACTAACGGTAAGCTCAGATATAATGCACAAGCTAGTTCTCATTTATTAGCCTGTTTGAGAAATTGTACTTAATATTAATAAATGAAACAATAACCTAACCTAAACAGACTTCTGGTTTCATTTAACACAATAAAAATCATTTGTGAGCTAGTGATAGTGTATTTTATAGACACTGGCACAGCAACAGGAGGACAGATGCTTCATCTGGAGGAAAGCTTTGAAAGATGCTATTATCAGCATTCTCTGGCAAGTTATGCTTTGATATTTTGCTATAAAATCAATCTGTGAATGTGAGTTATGCTTTGGAACAAAGATTTCATATTTGTGGTGGTAGGCACCACAAGAGGAGATCTGTTTTTTTCAGAGTACTCAATCATGCCTTCATGTACAAACGATTAGAGCATCAGAGCATGTTTATTTTAAAGTGTCTAAGTCTGAAACTTTTTGTCCCTTCCTATGTGTTGTTACTCAGGACTCCTAAGCAAGTGTGATGTGTTTATGTGTATTTCTAATAAATTTTGAACTCTCCAGAAAATTTCAGAACAAAGGAGTTAGGATTTTCAAGATATTGTTTCCACAAGTCTATTGTATCTTATTAGATAACAGGAAATTAAATCACATATGTCAAACCATCAGAAATCAATCCCCATCCACCGCTCATAGAAATATTATTTTTTTTATAAACCTGCTTCCAGTACTTACTTCTCTCTATGTCTATTTATATTAGCTTCATGAAACTTGTTTAAACTTCTCCATCAAATGTCAGGACCTCTTTGCATTCCTGGGAAATGCCTAAACAAGTTAATGTAACATGAGGGCTGAGATTCCCAGCTAGACACACTTGAGTGAGTCCAGATCTAGGCTCTCTACTGTTTGAACCTGCAAGACTTTCCCAAAAGTGTCTCATGTAGAAAGTGCTTCAATAAATTTCTGTTTGGTTTGCTGAGTTTCATTGATGGGTAACTCTCAGTAGGATCAAGGGGAAGTTTGACTTCTTACGGATAGGGAGCAGGGGGACAAGCAAAGTTTCTTTGGCCAACTCAATTTCTGTAAGACAGTGGGTCCCAGGACAGTCTCTCAAAGCTTTCATCCCAACACGGTTACATTTCATTGTGCAAAGACAGATAAAATGAGAAGTAAACTTAAGATTCACAGTAGCAGGCAAAACAAGAGTGGCTAGTATTTTTTTCCCCCACTTCTAGTTTTTAATGAACAAGAAAGAAAAGTGCCACTGGGCTTTGGTAACAACCAAATGGCTCAATGTTGTGCAAACTTTTAATCTTTATTTACTTTAAAGAGAGGATAGAACAAACTTGAAATCTAAAGTAGCATGCCTGAAATTAGATGTTGGAGCCAGTGCTTCCTCCTGGAAAAAAGCATCAGTAAAGTTTGACAGATTCAAGTACTACAAGTTAATCTCACCTCTAATTAAATGTTATGTTGAACAGTTCTTTTAAATGAGTGGCATTAAAGGTACTTCAGCTTTCTTCCTCTGTATTGCACACCTATTTTGAAATTCACAAGCAGTGAAAGCTAAGAGCCACATAATCCACAGTCTGACTTCCTGTCACAGGCATCTATCTACATAGACCCTCACTCAGTCACTATTCCTTCAGGCTCAGAATTCTGTATGAGTCAGTGAATATATTCAGGGATACACCAACCATGATTTAAGAAGTGAAATTCTGTCCCCACAGAAGCACATGGAAAGTCTTCCCCACATCTCACCTATACAATTACCAGCTAAACATTTGGATATGACAAACTTCCAGTGAATATGGAGAAATACCACCTGAGGAACCTGGTGATATTTGCTTTGCACATCTCTGTGTTTGGGATCTGCAGCAATGTTATTTAATGAAGCAGTTAGTCTCTAGAGCTCTGAGGAATTCTTCAATCCATTACATGTGACCAGACATAGATTCAAAAGGACATACAAACGCACTGTAATCCAGGCAATCCAGCACTTCTACAGATACCAAAACACAAATGAGCAAATTTACCAGGCTGTAATATCAATTGCAAACTGGGAGAAGTCAGATTTTCCAGTTGACCTCATTGCAGAACTGATTTTTTTCCAAGGTGTAAGGACAAGTATTAGCAGATGAAAATAAGTGGTAGTGGATTCATATGTAATATTATACATACTATCAGTATTCTCTCAGTACAGTGATAGTCTCAAGCTGTGAACTGTATCTTCTAATGGTCCATGGACTGTTTCTAAGAAATCTGCAAAACATGGTCAAGAAAGATCTACTGATAGTATCTTGTATTTACTCAACAAGAGAAAGCAACTCCTTTGAGAAAAAAATAGATTTACAAACTGAAAAAGGTTAGGAACTACTCCTTTGGGAGTCTGTTATCCTGTTCCCTGCATTAGCAAATTGATAGGACAGTTGATTCCTGAAAGAGAAGACAAGTTGAGAAAAAAGAAAGAGTAATTGATGTTGTTCTAACAAAGACATTTCAAAAATAGTCCCATAAAAAGATTGTGAAAAAATAGCATTTGTCCTAAGAATGTTACTGTGAAACTAAATTTCATTCCCTATGTTTTTAGGAAAATTGGTACTGCCTGAATCCATATATAAGTTACCAACCTGATGAAACATATGGAATTGCTATCAAGTCACAAGTCTATAACATTTTTTGACACCTGCTGGTGCCAAGACATTTGAATCCAATCTAGTGAATGGCTTGTGTAATGTTGAAAGTGTTGGAATTAACTATATTATTTCCCATGCTTGGTGACCCTAGTGACCATGATAGGTGGGAGTTACTATATGCTTTGGGAATACAGATTATAGCCTTAAATTAGAAGAAGAATAGGTTAGCACTGAGGGTGCCAGTATGTTTCCCAGAGCAATAGAAATGGCAGGTGTAACTTCTAAACCTGCAAAGAAAATGCATTTTCACTGCAATACTTGCCTTTACTTCTCTTTTTACATGTCTTGACTACACTCATAATCCTGTTTGAAATAATTTCTAGTGTTTTGCACAACACCTCAGGTTTCATACCCGTTTGCAACCCGGAAAGTTACTGAGAACTTGCTGCTATACATCTTGTATTTCAGTTTTTACCAGATCAAAAAAAGAGAATATAACTAAACATGAATCTTCTGTGTGATGCATGTGCTTGTCAGGTAGGCAACAAGACTTGCTTCAAGTCAACTGAGACTTAAGTTAGTGATCCATTTTTGTTTTCTATCTTCTGGTGGCCAACAAGCTTTGTCAAACCTGACCAGAACTTTTGCACAGAACTATTCACCACAAACTTCACCATCACTCTATGCACTCTATGCATCACTCAAAAAGCTTTATGGTAAGACTTCAGTCTCTCTGCTTTTGCTGAGAATTTAATTAAGTTTCTGTTTTCAGAGTAACTAACTAAATTAAACCTGTAAATCATTCTAAAACAATCCATATTAATTTTTTTTTCAGAGTCAGTGCCCAAGACTTTCTAGAACATGTGCAATCCAGTTTGTGATGCAAACTACAGATTTGCCACGCTCCTAGAAGCAGATGTGTGAATAGTCTGGGCTGCCAAACTTGTTCTATTACTGAAAATATGTTCTCAGAAGACTTGTACAAGGATGGTGAAACTCAACTAGCATATAATCATTGCATATAACTTCTGTGATTCTGTTTAGCAGGACAGATTTTATCCAGTATTAGAAACAGTGCATAAAGCTAATTTCCTGATTAACTGCTAAATTTTATATTATGCACTTGCTCCTAACTCAACTTTCTTTAGATCCCTCACTGTAAAACTTATAATTTGCTGACTTTTCTCAATATGTGGATCAATGTTTTTTTTTCCTTCTGATGATGGTCTAAACCATTACATCAGTACAAATGTCTGTATTACACATTAGGTACTTTGATTCTAGCTTCACCCATGAGAAAAAATAAAATTAAACTTAACAAAACATATCTGGTCCATAAAACCAGCATTGCCTTGTTCTTGAAATCCCTATCTTGGATTCATACTACTCATTACTCAGAAAGTCAGCCAATAAGCACAGATATATTCCTTTCCATCTGGGGCTAACTATGCCTTTGTCTGAGGTCTTAGTGTGAATTAAATTTGAACTATTGGTTGCCCTAACTTAGTCCTGGCAAACGATCATTTCTCCTCCCCACTCATGAAAGCCAACCCTTAAGCACTTTTGCAATTCAGAGTATGTCCCATCTGTTTAATCTGTTTATTTATGCCTATACTTATTAAGCCTAATGGGAAGGCTGCTCTAAGCCAAGCACCATTTGTAGGGATGGCTCATGCTGGGGCTTGTCTGGAGTCTCACTCTGTGTCTGAGCCCACAAAGCCATGATCTGAAGGGATGGTGCTGGAGCCCTGCTTTGAAATAGATGCAAGCACCACGTTTAAACCTAGCACCTAACCAGATATGCATTTGGTCCATCTAGCAGCAGCCTCCTGACAGGTTTTTAAGGCAAAGAGCATGAGAAACTCCCCCAGTGAATGGAGTATCAGAGCGTAACACACTCACCATGCTGTAGGCTGAGGTGGAAAGGGAAATGGCAGCAGCACTTTGCAAGCAGGTTAGCTCACAGCCTGCACTCACTTCACTGGCAGCCCCTGGTTCCAGGGAACTGGGCATACTTTTATTTCAGAGTATCTTAACTCACTACTTGTGAGAGCATTTGTATGTTGGCTCTCACAGGAACAAGATGTGATAAAGTGATGCTTCCATTCCCCTCTCAAATCTGGCTTACTCTTTAAATCCACACTGTGCTCATTAGAGTTCCAGGCTCTGGTGTTGAATACTGCTTTAACGTTCCCAGGGAACCAGAGCACAGCTGGTCTGCACAGTGTTTTAGAGAAAGGTAGGTTTCTTTATGTGGGAATAGAAATCTGCCTGAATGTTAGGTTGTCTGAATAAACAAAAGTTTTGCTATTAACTACAAGACTGTTTACTGGAGGCAATTCTCAAAGGCTATTAGACAGAGGACATTATTTTTATATGCAGAAACATCTGTACACATTTTCCTGTAGCAAACATATCCTACTGTTCTACCTATTAAATATTGTTTTTCAAAAACTGAGTCAAAAATTCACTAAAAGGCAAGCTAACAAATAGTCCAAAAAGGCATTTTACAAGTTTCCACATGTAGTTTTGCCTTTGCATTTCCACTTCAATCATTTTCATTCCACTTCTTGCTAACTTTAAAACAAAGGCTGTCAGCTACATATATATCTCATGATTTTATGATAGACTACAAACACAGGGGGTTTAGGACAAAAATAGTCAACTCCCTTATATTTATGGCAGACACTCAAACAATGCAGAACTCTTCTGTGAAATCCTGTGGCATGATGAAACCAAGTAGTAGATGAACATGAGCTGAATTTTGCTTATGGAAATGTGTGTAAATGATGACAAACTTTAATAAATTTCAGATACAATGAATTTCCTGGCAGAATTTAATTTTGCTTTTCCTAATGTTGCCTAAAATATAACCTAGATTTTAAGGCATCACTAAAATAGGTGATTTTTTGACTGTTTTCATTGTTTCTTATTTAAAAAGTAGTGATTAAACAAATTATGATGAAAGATAATTATAATATAAGTTCATGAAGAGCAAAATATAAAAATACCATCAGCAAAGCATTTTCACCAATATACTGATGTTGCATGATCTGTCCTCTTAGTTTTCTTTCAACTATGTTTTCTACTGTCCAGAAGAAGATTAACAACACTATACAGTATAGAGATCAACTGGTACAGGTGTGGTGTTTCATGGTGCGAAAGGCTGTTTCAAGCCCCAAAGGAAAAAACACAATAAAATAATAAAATAAAATACTAACAGTTGTAATCAACCAAAGTTGCTGAAGTACCCATTACTGACTTCTTTCCTGTGACAAGGCCTATATACCAACAATACAAAATAAAGCAAGACTTATCAGGGAAAATTAATCTGAAACTTACTGTTTCATTTCTATGGTTCAGGATGTAATAAACAATTTCTTAAGCAAAATCCATCAAAAGTGATGCTGAAAATTAAAAGGAAGAAAGGAGGAGGAGGGAACAGGGTATATGATGATTGAGTCTCTATGCTCTGGTATTCATTTATACATTTAGCTTCTAATTAAAAGCAATGTTCAATGTTTCTGACAAAAAAGCCATAGCATTTGGACCATCTCTTTTCAAAGACATCTTGCTTATAGTGCTGTCATGATCCCTCTTTCTCACTGTGAAGAGGACACTTAACAACTTAATCCTGGGAAGTTGCATCTCATGGATTTCAGAAGAGAATGAAACTTTCTATATTAAAAAGTTAAAATGCAGCCGAGGCACCAGAGTTTAAAGCAATCTTTCTGTCACTCCACCCTCTTCCCCATCTGTGAACACTGAAAGCAACAGCAAATCTGTGCCCATTGTCATTGTCTTCCATTTTTCATTTGTACTGCCTGCTTTATGTGAAAGCCTTCCAGCCAGAAATCAATATAGACTGGCTATGTTACCTACTGCTCAGATATAGGTTCTGTACAGTTAAAAGACTCTGGGCTTTAAGTGGTGCAGCAGATGCTGGTTGTAAGACAGGATTCTGGCCATACTTAGAGCGTCCTCTTCTTCACCTGGTCCCTTTTCCCCATCCTCCTCAAAGCTGTTTGTAGGCGTTTAGCTGGCTCTCTCTCTCGCTTTCAGCTGCACCCAAGTGAAGTCCCTTCCCAGCCTCTCCCTAGAGGCCTCCCAGGCTATGTCAATTTGCTATTTGCATTAGGACACTGTGTGACTTGTTCCTCCACCTTCTTCATTGCACTGCTGAAAATCTGAAGTGTGAGACATTTCGTGCCATTAGCTATTTTCCAAGTAATTTTTCAGATGACTATAATTAAGTTAAACTCCTTGTCATCAGGTCATGGAAACATTTGGTACCCTGAAAGTACTTCTAATATGAACCTGTGATATTTTCTGTGGGCTCCAAAATTTTCTTAAGCATCTTTCTTGCACTCTGTTTGTCTGCCTTTTCCTCTCTCACAGAGACACAAACCTTTAAAGATTAAAGATTTTGAGAAATATTTAAATAATTATCTTTTAGCCACCCCAAGATTGAACATAAAGGCAACCACAAAAAAAAAAAAAAGAAGAGAAGCCAGAACTCTATTGTAATCCTTTGCCATCAATGTGTTGATTAAAGAAAATGTTAAACTGTAGGGTATCATCCAAGCCTGTAGAAGATCTACTGACACAATGAATGAAATAAAAAACTAATAAAAAATTATCTGATTACCCTTTGCTTGCATCTTTACTGAATAAGAAATACAAAAGGAAATTTATCTTTGTTGTGGTTCAGATTTCCTCATCCTGCTCAAATCTGCTCTTAATTTAGAAATATGCTGCTTTCCTCTTTCACATTTTCATTAAATATTGCTCAGACTTCCTGGATCTAAAGGAAGCCTTGAGATTGGTCATGAAAAAAATGTCTTTTAGAACAAAGCACTGGAGTCACTGCGATACTGAGGACCAAATTCAGACCTTGTGATTGGACAAGGAAACAATCCAAAGGCACTATAGACCTCTTGTACTGGTCAGAAAGTGATGCTGTGAGAGAGATGCTGTGCCCAGGAAGAGGAAATCTGCAGTCTCCATTTCATCCGTGTCCCTTCTCTTCTCTTTCTCCCCTAGGCCTCTCTGACTTCTTCTCCTCATGGAGACCTTATTGAACATTCTATTTCTTTCTATCTTTGCCATTTTTATCCTTGCTTTGTTTCCATTCCTCCCCTTTTATGCTCTCCTCGCATTTCTACCTGTGCTTTCTCCTTCCTTACTTGTTCTCTCTCTTTGTCTGCTCCTCCTTCATTCCCACATCTAGCTTCAGCAAAAAAGTTCTGCCCATCTTCCTCAGTTCACCACTCTGTGGTGTCTCCATGATCCTCCTTTCACTTCTCTCTTCTCTCTCTTCCTTTGCTTAATTTTTTTCTTCTCTCTCTTTTCTTTTTTAATTATCCTTTTTTAAATTCCATATTCTTTTTTTTTCACTTCAGCACCTCTTTCGTCCCATATTTTGTGTTGCAAAACATTTCTTGAAACCTCTATAAAGCAGCAATGATGCAATTCAGGTTCCTGGGATAACAGCAAGAGACGAATAGAGAACAAGCTTCCTTCCTCAATGCTGAGCATTCAACACAAAGAAATATGCTACAGAAGGAGAAGCACACCTCTCATCTGCAGAGCACTAAAGAATGGATGTGTGCAGGCACTGGTCCATCATATGGTGCTGACCAGAAAGAGGAATTGTTCAGTGGGAGTTAACTGAGCACATGAAACCATTGAGAGGCCACAGTATTTCTCAAATGCCCTTCAGCTGAGACTGACATTGACTTCCACTCAGTTGAAGCATGATGTTCTGTCACTATGAGTATAGATTTGATGGAATAAGAAGCAAGTTCTTAAAGTTTGTCATTTATGATACAGGGCAGGAGTTTTCAGTGGAACACAGCCAACTAGGGCAAAAAATCTGAGCTATGGAGTAGTATACTGTAATTTACAGTATCTGTCATCATGGTTTTTCTTGTGTCCTTTGTTCTGGGTCTTGGTCCCACTAGTATCACAGCCTGAGGGTCTCAGAAGACTGTACCTGAGCTGTGGATCAGGAAGACTACCTGGGAAGCTGCACACCAACAGAGCTAGAGATGTTCCTTGGGTAGTGCTGAAAGTGGAGTGTGGTTCACATCGGCCTTTGAGTGAAATGAGATATGCTAGATTATTTTAGGTTTGAGGGTGTTTGCAATCAGACTCATGGCAGGCTTGTTTTGCAAGTTGGAAAAAAAATTTGTCCTTTATATTTCTGAGGGTCACTAATCCATACTTCTTCAACTGTGCTGTATAAATACAAACTAATATAAGTACCCTTACCCATACTGAAGTTATCTTCATGTTTCTTGTGCATACAGTGCTAAATCCATCAGTTCATCCAGCCCTAACCCTGTTAAATGAAAATTTAGCATTTCTTTGCCTCATATATAGCAAAGCACTCAAAAACTCAGATGAAGCATGGCAAATTAATGTTTGGAGACCTGACTTATTTTTAAACAAACATGATTTTTTTTTTAAATTTGTGGAAGAGCAAGAATGCTGCTGCTTTTCAAAATATCTAATTTTGGGACAAAACTGGTATTCAAATGTGCCTTTTCTGTGTTGACACTTCATGCTTGTTAGATAATGGAAAAGAAGTTTCAACATAAAAATAACCATCAAAAATCCTTTAAAAGTGAAGTTTCGTAGAAAACCTCAATTACATGAGATTAGTCATGGTTTAGTGAAACAATGTTTCTCAATGGAAACTTCATTCACCACTTTTTTAATTTTTTTTTTCCTGACTGAATGTAGACATCTTCATGGATGCACTTCACATACTGAGTGGGCTTTGTAAATCTTTATAAACTGTTTTTTGTGGTTTAATAAAAACTTATAGCTGTCCACCTACAATCTGATAGACTGTGCTGATCATTTATGAGTGATTTTCTTCTACCCATTTAGCCATGAATGGATTCCATGCCTGTGCAGAGAAGGATTCTGTATTTGATATGAAGCAAACAATCCTATGCATTGAATTGATAATGAGTAAAGAGAGTATCTAGGGAAAGGACGACTCGGGTTACTCTATTTTATGGAAAAGATTATTCACGTGCACAGAATGGACTCTCATTTCACTATCTTCTCTTCCAAAAAGCTTTGTGTACCAGCAGTGAGAGTACAAAGTGTATGATGAAAAAGGGAAAGTGGACGTATATACATACACTTCTATTTTTAACCTAGATAAAAATAGAATTGTCTCCCTGTTATCCCCCTCATTGAATGTTCTAGAGAAATGTGTTGTTCTGAATGCTTTCTACATGAGTTTTTGCTTAAAGAAAAAAAAAGTATTATTTATGCCTTTTAAACAAAGGGCATATTTTCACTTATAAAACTTGAACTGGAACAATTAAATGGGACAAAGAGTACAGTTTGTATCAATAATTTGTTACAATCATTCTAGTGTTTAAGACATCAATAAACTTAGTTGGTTCCTATTTAATGTCAAAGTAATTACCCCAAAATTACATCAATTTGCCATCCTAAAGAAACAAAAGTAATAAACCTTTCACTTTTTGTATTAAAGACTCTTCACATTAGTTTCTATAACTTAGCTATGTAATACACTGGTGTAAATATTTAAAAGGGACAACTGCATTATCTTTGTGAGCAAAGATTTCTTAACTTCCATTAATCCATCTTTTATTACTACTGTAAAAGGAAAATATTAATTAAATCTATCAAATCTTGGACACAGTTAAATGTTTTTAATGATTTAATCTATATTTTTGTTTTCCTTCCAGATTTCTAGGAATGCCTCCTTTCTCCACAGCTTATGGTACTTATGAAGGGAAAAAGCCTGCTTCAAATAAAAAAACCACAGCGTATTCCTCTATTTATATGTAGTGAGTATTGTTAAAGTCTTCTCTCTTTCACTCTTTTAATACCTGAAATGACATTGGCAAGAAAAATTTTCATTCAGAGACATCATCTAGGTCCCAGTTCTACAAAATGAGTATCTGAAAGCCAGGCATTTCGTTAGACTGGGAGAAGACTGAGAATTAAGTCATTTTGGTAAAACTTGAACTATGAAATTGGCCTATATTTAGGGATGGAAACAAAATGAGAAAGTTTTTCAAAGTGTACAAAACACAGAACATTTCTCGCTGTGTGGCCTGTTGACTAATGGACGTTGCAATAGGCTGGACAAATCACTGAATAAATACATATTTTTCAAACCTTATAGTCTTCTATCTACAACCTTATAAAAGCTCTAAACAAATATGCTCAGCAATAGCTAGAACTAAAACAAATATTGGTCAATGAGAAGCAGAATATAATTTGTGTTTTCAATAAGAACATAATTAAAATTGAAACTAAACTGTTGCACATGGAATAGGATAAAAACTAGAACTAATTAATTACTGTGTAACTAAATAAACACCGGTACTGCAGTGTGAGCCGAAGGGCCTATTCACATGGATTCCTTTTTGGTATCAAGGCCATGCTTGGTTACAACTAGAAAACCAAGATTTATCCAAGTTTAACTTTCCTGTGGATATATGGAAGATATATCCAAGGAACCCAAGGTGAATTTAGCAAGCTTTCAAGTGTGATCCCATCAGGGATATGGCCTCTAACTGGAACTATGAGAATCAGTACTACTTATATTCAAGTGGTGTAATTGCTGGTAATTGAAATAAACCATACAAGTGATGAGACAGAAATACATACGAAAAGGAAACACCTCATGTTTCAGTCATTGTAGAGTTATTAAATGACTCTGTGCTATAGAAGTCTTTGAATACCTAGGAGTGCCTTTAGCATTTATTTGTGTTTCCATCAGTGTTTGAGGCTAGTCATTATGTAATCACATGGCTAGTCCAAATCTGCAACCCCACCCACCCTCTTAGTTTAAATGGGGTGCACTTTCAAACCACCAATATGGCAAAATATTTCGTAACCTACATTTATATTGTCTCCAAAGGCCACAGTGGTGGAATTATATCCTTCTTACAAAATGCTGCTATTAACCATACTGTGACCACCTAACCAGGTGCTGAGAATTCTCAGGGTTTGCCTCTCTCTCCTCACTGTTTCCAGTCAGGCTGAATGTTGCCCAGCAGCTCACAGTCCCATCGAGGGTAAAAAGTGTCATTTCTCACTTTGCTGAGAAAAGGCAAGAGACCAAACTGAGGCTATATGGAGACAGTAGCATCAAAGGGTATGGCCTAAAAATTACTATTTTGAGAAAGCAACGGTATGAATAAGGCATGAAGAGAATTCCATAAAGGGACAAAGAAAGAAAAGAAGATTGACACAATGTGCAGTCAGGAGGTTTCTTGTAAACTCGATGCAGTGGTGAAGTCACCACTGTGTGTATTTGCTTCCCAACGTGGCTCACTATGTTGCAAAATAAAAATCGCCAGCATAGTTTGATAGCATACTGACCTTTAATCTATAAAGAAGATTAAATTCAAAGTTTAACAGCATTAAAGAATAACAAATACTTTTTAAAACAAAAATACAAGATAACACACAGTTGCATCTTGGTTTCTCCTGCTGCCAAAGCTTAGAGTACATAATTTCTGGGGTCCAATTCCATTTCTTACAGTGTTTCCTATCACTTCAGTATATGTCGGAATTGAAATGAAACATTTTTATTTGCAAAAAAGCTTCACCAGGTACAAGTTCAAGCCAGGATGCTATTATGATTAGCTAGTCACATGTGAGATCCCATACATTATTTAAACGAACCAGAATGAAATCACTGCTTGTTGCAACATTCCTGCCTTCCCTTGTCAGCTCCTAGATGCCAGAAGTCCTTCTACCACTGCATTGATCAATTCAGCTGCTTGTAACTCGCAATTGTTCAAAAGCAGTGCTTTTTTTCACTTGGGTACCTTGCCCTAAATTTATATCTGCAAATTCTTATTCCCCTCAGATACAAATAGAAAAAAAAACATTGGGGGAAAAAATGACAGAGAAGGCATGAGAACTTGTGAGAACTTATTTCAGACAGCAAGGAAAATGTCTCAGGCTGGGGTGATGTGATTAGCCCCTCCTGAGGGTAACTGCTCATAATTCGTTCACCTTTACCTCTAGTGGACCCTGAGGCAAGCTAAACAGTTGGTAGGGTGTAGGGCGAAAAAAGGTTGAACCATCTGCTTGGCATTCCCCATCTCTATAGCAAGATTTAAATTCTGACCCATAGAAACTCTGCTGCTGCTTTGCACTGGCCACAGAAACATGCTTTTAGGCCCATGCTGAACCAGACAGGAGTGACATTACAATCTAATCCACTTTACTCTTTTTTGATTTGCTGTACTAATAACCCAAGTGAAAGCAAACAGGAGAAAAATCCTACCAAAACTTATAATAAAAGGAACTTGAAAAATGGATAAAAGGATACATTTTTCTATAAATATCCCAAGTATAATAACTGGTTTTTTAATCCTTTAGTGGTAGTATTGTCATTGCATGATCTTTGGAAGGCCTAATAATTACAACAAAAACAAAACAAAACAAAATATTGCCACCTATGAAAAAACTGCAAAACCAAGTAAACAGCAATTTACATAATTCTCTCAGTCCTACAAACCTGAAATTTTCAACACTGCTTGGAAAAAATTGAGAATACAGTAGACTTTTCAGCATAACTCTACTTAAATGACATTTTTAAGAAAAACAAGACATACTATCGAAACCAAAATACATAGAATCAGGTTTCTATGCTACTGTTTACCAAAAAGTTATTTTCTAAAAAATGATTTAAATGCAAACTTTTACATCTCCAACATGTTTTACATATTTCAGACAACAAAAGAATACACATACATTGTATGTGATAATTTTTCAAAACTAATCATTACATTTTCACAGATTAAAAAAAGTCTGCTTAAATATTTCATTTCTACAAAGTGAATTTACATTTTTAAGTACAAAGTGCAAATACTACAGTTGTTTTTATTGCCTTTTGGTGAGGAAATCTCCCACATGTCAAAGAGATCTGCCTTGGATCAGTAAGGTGTTCACCCTTGCTTCTTAGAAACTTGCTGAAAGAAAGTTGGAAAAATTTGTGCCATTAATGATATTTTCCAATAATACAATATAACTATCTATCTCTATTTCTCAACAGTGTCCACATGATGCTATCAGAAGGCAAGTTCTGCACAAATATATATGGGGAATAAAAAAAAAATCCCTTCCCTTCATGGCATCTATGAGCAAGGGTATGAGCAACATCTTTACTATTTCTTACCTACAGTCCCTTTAAATCTATTGGTGTTGAACACAGTTTTAGCAACTGCCTGGGCAAGTTCTTGGTGCAATATACCTTTCTATAGCATGTGATGTGTAAGGAATTGGCTGCTGGCCAAAGTTTCATGAACAATCTATAGTTTCCTTGTAAACTTTTTGCTAGGCTGCAAAACACCCTCTAGGTCTCACTGACAGCGTGTGTGCATCTATGTGTATGTTTGTTGGACAGGGCGGAGCTGAGCAAGGGAAACATACCTGGCCACTACCTTAGTTCTGTCAGACCCATCACGTTGTTCTTTTGGAACAACCCCAGCTGATATTCAGTTAGCATATTAGTATATGTTTCTCTATCTGCTTTATTTCAGTAAGCTTGTATGTGCCTGTACGCACACAGATGTGCACATATGTGAAAAAACATATTCAGAAATACACACCTAAGCACACATAAGCATATATATAACTAAACTGCTGCAATAAACTAGTAGAAAATGAGCTTTTGAGTGTGTGTCTCCTGAGTGGTCCAAATCTTATCACACCCTCAGATGGGTGGTTTCCTTTGAGTGGCTCCTATGTTCTACAATAACTTCTTTTCAAGTGAGAACTTCTGTGATGAAAACTACCTTCTGCATTTGCAGTCATGTATTGTTCAAGTATGAAACTGCCAACAGATAGTTTGCTTTGCCAGCCTTAATTTAAGGCTATCATTTGTCAGCAACAGCTCTTAAAGCAATTGATGCTGAGTCAGCAAAATTATTGGTCAAAATTAAAAACCATAACTGTTCTAAGGACACTTTTATTACAGATTCTGCAGGATCAGATTACAAGAAAGGGGAGAGGGCTTGTCATGCTTCAAGTGAAATGCACATGTGCCAGTAATATAATTAAAATAACCCCTTTGAATATTTTTGAGTTCCAACAGGATAATAGTTTTCAGGCTGCCTTGTTTAAAGGCATAAGTAATTTGTGGGGAAAGCTGAAAAAATTAAGACCACAAATATTTGTTTAAACAAACAGAAACTTATCACATCCTTGTAGCTGTGAGAATATTTTATATTCCATCAAAGTTTAGTAGGAGGTCTCTGGTAAAACCCACAACTAATGTTGAGCTTGCCCTAGGAAGTGTGAACCTAACATCAAACAAATGAAGATGAAAAAAGGAACAAACTGATGAGCAACTATGAGAGGAAGATTTCTCTTGGCTTGTGGGGAGGTTCACCTTGAGTTTAATTTCTAACAAACTAATCTAGCTTTACAATAAATGGGACAACATTTACCACAACTATGATTTTGGGATATTTTTAGCCAAGTTCCTATTTTTACGGGTGCAGGATTACCTGAGCTGTTCTTATCTTTACATGAGTGTTTTTTAAACCAGTTCATAATTTACTGATGCTTTTGCGGGAATTAATAGCTCAATTCTTCTAACTAATACAATAGTGAGGTAAGAACAGTGTGAAGATGACTCTTTTACTAGACCATTCAAATAACTTACAAATACTTCTTCGGGACCATGCAAAAGTACTAGGAAGGTATGCCTATGTAGCCCAGAAAACTGAATCTTTAGAATTAATGATTCTAAAAATAGACACATACAAATGAGAAACCCATTTTTAACCTATTTTCCTGAGCTTTCACTTCAGTCTCTCCTTTTCAAAATGTACCTGTCCTTCATTTAAAAACTCCACTTTTGTGACTTTTGCAGAATGCCTTAACTAGCCAAACCTCCATGGATGACATACACTGGTATTATTTCAAAAAACACAATCAAGTATTTGCAGAAAATTGATACAAACCCAAATCACAGATTATGTTGTCAGGGCATCTGACATTTTATTTGCTCCAATTATTCTGCAGACCAGGCCAATTTTAGTTTAAATGTACATTAGCAGACTGATAGAAAGCCCTAGTTCTTCAGCATTCTTTTGCTCAGGTAGCAAAGGCATTTGAAAGTGACAGCTCTTTTCTGTGCCCTAAGATTTTAAAAGGTGTTTAAAGCCACCATTGAGTAATTTGGTGGGGTTTGTGAAATGTACAGATTTTCACAGGGCATGGCAAACCCACAGCTTTTTTCACAAATAGTAATTTCAGTGAATGTAAGTTTGTGTCTACAGTGTGACACAAAGAAAAATTGTCAAAATTCAGTTAAAGCAAAAAATAAATGGAGATAAAGCAGTGCACTTTTAAAAGTGTGTTGAAATGCTGTCATTCAGGAATGCAGAAGACTCATGAGGGCTCAGTTACAGTCATCAAATTATCATAACCGATATGTCAACTTACACTTTCCTAGGAGCTTTCAAATGCAAGCCTAACCCACTGTGCACATTATGTACATTTACTCTGCACCTGGAATTGACTGATTCAGCTTTCCCTGGATAGAACTTAAGCCAAAATTTGTTAATTGGGATGCTGGTCTACATTTTTCTGGCAAGTCTGCAGAATGGCAGATTAATGTAGTTTGAACCTGAAATGCTAACTGCTAAAACCCCAAGAAAGTCAGCTGGTCAAGGCAGAAATGGAGATCTTTCTCTCCCCAGTACTCACCTGCCTGCTGGATGAAGTGCTCTCAGTGTTGGTTTTAGGGGCCGCTAAAGGAGGGAAAATAAAACATTATAAGTATGTTTTGAAAGTTGTATGCAACATCCCCAAGAACTGAAGATCTCATTTTGAAAAGGTATTTTTTAAGAGTAGCTTTCAATAAATGAAATAAAATATGTCAGATCTTTCATTGAAATGTCCATCTTTTTCTTTCCTCATACAGGTGTTGCTTCTTTCATGGAGTTATATGAAAGTTAAATGACAACATCTCTTGCCAGGTAATATGTGACATTTGCTTAGGAGATTGCATCTAGTCATCGCTGAGTATTTTAAACTTATTAAATCTTTAGTAGTAAATATAGTCTATTTCTACGGTGAGAAAGAAGCATGGACAAGCAGACTGTTTGGAAAGCATTCATTTCGCTTAAAGATAGTGTACAGAAACAGTTCTACAAGCCAAAGATGTTCACATTTAAACTGTAAAACTACAAGATCATCACTGTTTTTTTAAGTTTCTCAGTGTCAAAGTCCAAGACAGTACTCAAAATGGGGAAAAAAACCCTATAAGCTTCATGAATCTGCTGGACCATTCAACTTCACAAGCAAATTTGTGAGGCTAGGGAGGAGCTCGCTCTTTTGGTTTTCCATGTCAGTTTGCGAGTCAATCAAGCTGCAGTGGGACAAGGAGGAACAAAACTGGACCTTGAAAAATACTGCAGCAACTAGTACTCCCCTCAGAAAACATGCTTTGCAACCGTATGGTTTTTATATTGCTTCAAATGGTTATCATACCAGACACCTGGGAATCAAACAAAATGATACAGAACCACCTCCTTGTCTGAGCTCTCGCACCTCAAACAACAAGGGTCTCATCTTTTCCTAGAAATGTAACTGTAGCTGCAGTGAAGTGCCAGTTGATCTTTTTTTTGTGCAAGTGAAAGGATTATCAGAAAGGAAATTTTAATTATCAAGCAGGAGAAACAAAACAGAATAATGATGTTCCAACAACAGTAATTTTTACTGTCATGTCCTTAAAACTATGTATTTCCAGTAAAGCAACCCAATGATTTTTAGAACTTTTTTCCAACTGAATGCCATTAGTTTTTCAATGTCAAAGTTCTGAGATATTTTTTTCATTCCAAAGATGAATGTTCTCATTATTGAATAGATTTTTTTGGAGAAGATCTGTTAAAAAACTCCTGTTATAGTGGACATAATTTTTACTTGAGCCGAATCTCTGCGTGATCTTTATATGATTTCATGCATCTTACAACTTTCCTTTCCAAAACAGGTAGTTTATCCTAATCTTTGGGGGTTTTTTCACTGGAATGTGCACCAAAAAGACTGGAGTTTGCCTTCAGTCTTGCTATGGCTTTCCTTTACCTTCTGGGCAGCGATTTTGGACCCAAATTTTATTTAAAATAATCCCGAGGAGTTTCTGTTGCAGCAGGACAAAAGCATTTTACTTTCCACATTTATAGCATAAAGATAACAACAGTCATCCTCTTCATATGCATTTTTTTAACCTTCATCATCTAAGTGAAAATTGCAAGGTATTATTATTAGGTCCACAAAAAAAAAGCAACAGAAAAAAATTCTGGATTTGATTGATATTTGTTTTGAGAGATCTGTTTCTGTGAGCCATAGACAATTTATTAGTAAAATGTAGAGCTCTTCTGTCTTTCTGCAGTATTCCCTTTCTGGACTTGAATAAAACCAATGACACCTTTGTTTTACTGTCCTCCCTTCATTTTAAGGTACCAGACAAAACAATTTGCCTATATTAATCGTTCTACAACTTCTTAAAGTATGGGGATCTACTGCTGTTGTTTACAAATTTTTTTTAGCTTCTTCTTCATTTTCAGGAATTGAGTGATTGAACTCTGCAGGGCCTATTATACTCTGTAGTTAGTTGTTCCCCTTTCTACCACTTTGGCAGCAAGGTAAGTTGGCTATGTGTCAGCAGTTGTTCCACCTGTTTGGCAGATGACTGCATTCCTTGCTTTATCTCTAAACCACATTTGAGAAACGAGAAGTCATTAGAAAGTTCAACAACATGCTTCCTTCCAGGAATCCAGAAAGCACAGGTGTGATACTTCCATTCATTCAGAACATAGTACTGTAATAACATTAAACTGGCTTTTTGATGACTGTTAATGTTATCATATCCTCTGAGGTTTCCTACTGTAATACATTTGATGGTCAAAATCAACAGGAAGTTTTTGATTCTGTTGGAGCTAAGTGATGATTTGCCTACACAGAAGCAACTTTCCTGCCATCTGCCCTTAGCAACAGCTGCATTAGCTACAGACAGGTGTATTATTTTATTTTGTATAATTCTGGCACTTATAAATATCAGGCTTCATCAGCTTTGAAGTATTTAGTGAAAAAAGACAGATAGAAAAGTTTCTTACTATGGCGTTTCTTTGTTTCTGTTTTACCTTCTTCTTTTGTTACTCCCAAGCAGCCCATTAATTCTTGAACTGACAGGGACTTATCGTTGTTCACATCGCAGTATTCCACAAACTTCTTCACACACTTTTTGGGCTTTGATTTCTTTCTCAGGAATCTCTTAAAGGGCTTGATTTCTTTCTTGCCAATATCCCCACTGGAATTTTTATCTAGCTGTTTGAAATACCAATGGACCACTCTCTCTTCCAGAGTATGATTTGGATCAGGCTCTGAAACCCTAAAACAGGAAAAAAAGAGAGTTTAGTCTTAATTCGAAGATACATAAACCTTGGTTTGTGCCTTTATTTCAGAATAGTTACATCACCATTAGATGTATTGTTACATAAACCTCTCTGCTTTTGGACTCTAACTTCTTGTAGTAAATCCCTCTTTTTTCACTTTGGCCAACTATACCCTAAATTTTACACTAAGGGCTGGAATATTAGTTAACTCTCTGAAACCCTTTTGAGATCAGCACCACATTGGCAAACAACACTTTCCCCTTTAATTTCCTGAAACAGAGAAAAATGAAGAGAGAATAAAAAAGGAAAAATACATTTGCATAGACAGCAGATGCATTAACTGTGTAAAGTAATCAACTGAAGTAGGTCAACAATCAGCATCGCCAAATACCTAGGCTCCAATTACAACCCATGATGGATGCTCTTAGAGATGAAACACCTGAAGTTATTGAATTACAGGATAAGTTACAACAATAAATGCCATCTCCTCTTCAGATGGTAAACACCTGACCTGCAGATGCCCAAATTTTTACAGTACTTATGCATTTTTAATGCTTCCTGTGACTGTTGATAGCATTGGCTTGTTTTGCAAGCAACTAGACAAAATATGAATCAGGAAAGTAAAACACATTCTTCAAATAAAGCCCAAGAGGATAAAAAAACCTGACAGACAGTTACACCAGCAGCTACAGACAAACTCTAATCTGTGCTGCTGAGAATTCATCTATCAAATGCATCTCTGTTTAGTGGATATAGTCTACAGTGATAACTTTGAAGTCTCCTAGTTCTTGGAAATTTACCCTTTGTGAAGGCCCATCAACAATTCATTCATCACTGCCAGAATCCTTTTAAAGACACATGAAAAGGATCTGAAACCCACCGGCTAGAAGACAAGGATGGATCAGAGACTGCGTGCACCATATCTGTGGACAATGCATCCAAAACACTAGTCAGGAACTCATTCTTCTTGGCCCCAGGACAACCTAGAAAACCAGAATTTTTTTCTTTTCTTGTTAACCGTTTTTACAAGATTTATATTCCAAGAATATTTCAAACTTAGAGATAGATGTGACTCCATGTACAAAAATTTCCATAAATTGTGGACAAGTTCATAATTCAAATACACCCATCTAAATTCAGGTATATATCTGTAACAGAGCAGGACAAAACAAACAACCGTTTGAACTCAAGCAAGTGGGAGTCTGGTTTGCATACCTGGAGTTCCTTTCTTTAAATTTTGGCCATTATTTTTCCTTTTATTGAAATATCTTTAACATGGGTGTCATATTTTGAAAATAAAAGCTTTGAAACAACAGAAATTTGTACCTAATGCAGACTGTTTGAAAAATGGTCTAAAAGCTATTTGAAACATGGTCTAGAAGCTCACAGCACAAGACTTCTTTCAGATTTCTACTTTTGCTCCTCTGAATTTGCATTGCCTTTCTCAACACACATTCTTTCAGTGCATTGTTTTTCCCCTCTGTAAAATGACAGTCAACTCCTTGCCTCCTTCCCTTTTCTCTTAGACAAGGGTTAACTATCACTACATGGCACCTAGCCCAATCAGCTGTGCTACTTTGGTTAATACCAAGGGATCCTATGGTGATGCTTGATCATCCTCATGACTACATTCCCAATGCTACAAAGTTTTTCTCTGAAAGAAACTGACAGCACATTTCAGATACCTAATACATCAGATAAATATGTACTGAAAGATCCCCTCTTCGAGCAGCACAGCTGGAGCAGATAAATTCCTCTGACAAGTGCATGAATGTTGACACATGGAGGTTTGCTTATACAATACACCTGTTTCCTCTTCCCTAGAGCCCTGAGCCAAACACCAGGTCTTCCCCTAGCCCTCTAATAGCTGAGTTAAACTCTAGGATGATCCATGATCAGTGACATTAAGATTAGAAACTTGAAGCTGGAGTCCATGGCAGGACTTTCAGAGGCAATTCTATGCTACCAGCCACTTACTCACAGTTCTGTTCTGAAGTGAACAAGGGAAATACTTTGAAGTGTTGTGGATAAAGATTAGTCAGCCAGCAGGGATTTGTTATTTTATTACACTTCTCAGAAACCTCTGGAGCAGGCAGCAGGACTATATGAGCCTGAAAAGTCTCCTTGCCCAGAAAATTATTTTTTAATATATCCCACATTAATCCAAGGAAATAAACCTGTTTTATATTAGCCATTAGTTGTGTTGCAGTAAGAATAGCTCAGCTGTTATGTACAGCAGGAGCACCCACTACATATTATTGTCTAGCACATTCATGTAGTTATGAGTTCCCTATCTTTTATGTGTTTGCTTTTCACACCAGAGACATTTTATTCCAGTAACTGTAAAAGGTGTATGGAATTTACTGAGGCAAGTTTCACTGCACTAAAGGTACAGACATGAAACTAGTTGTCCCTCTCTTAGATATGTTCCTCTTCCCTTAGTCTTTAACCAGTGTGGGTTTTTTTCCTGTCACAACTGGAAAAAAGAGAAAAAAGAAAGGAAAAAACCAAAACAAAACAAAAACCCAACAGCTATGACTATGAGTTCGAGTTCAGTGAGGCAAGCACTTGAGCTTTCCTTGTAAGGAACAAAAGTGAGAAGGGCGGCAAGGATTAATAGGTAAGAACGAAAGACTATACCAACAGGTTCCTGGCAGCATTCAGTGCGTAATTTAAAAGCATATTCTCTAGTGCAAAGAGCTTGTTGTTAAATAAGGTTCAGGCACTGCAACCATGTAAATAAATTGTGCATTATGATTTAAATGAGGTTGCATAGCTTTGCAAGCCACAAAAGCACATTTGTCCAGAGACAAGCAGGCAGATGCCAAGAAGTCCCAATGCAGAAGGCACATTCAGTTGTGTTAGCTTGCATGAAACAAGCAACTAAGTCTCTGAGCAACCTACTGAGCTCAGTGCTACATCTTGATACCAAGGATAGCACTGTGGACCAGAGCTGGTTCTCTTCAAAAGACAGGCAAAAAGAAGTCTGTCGGAGGCTCTCCCATATAGACCTATCTTGAATGATATAAGTTTTATCCATTTCATATTGGAGCTGTGTTACCATCATCAGTCAGAAGCCTGAATTCTGCCACAAACATAAGTTGTGAATTAATACAGGATTCATTGAAAATGCAGGAAATAAGACCTCAACATGTAACAATGCAGCACAACATTGAGAAAAGGAAATTTGACTTTTTTCTTTCTCTATCTTTTTTTTTGATAGATAATAATATTAATGTCCTATTTGATTTAGAAGCTCCATCTGAATTTTTCATGTTATTTATGAGTGTATTTCTCAAACATCTGGAAGAAAGAAAAACCTATGCTTTGGGTAGTTTCTACTGTTCTCCAGGGAGCTGCTGAGTGTACATATGCTACAGCTGTAGAGATCAAAATCCTGACTTAGCTTGCTCTTTATGAGATACAGTTAGGTAGGGAAAGTATCAACTTCTAAATTCACAAGAAATCACGGGGAAAAAATTCCACAGTTTAAAGCCTGTCTCTGACAATTTTCCCTAAGAATAAGAAAGGTTTCTAAATGTGTATTGCATAAAGTTGCAATAGCAGCTAACAGCAATAAAAATCTTCTTATAGAAAAGAAAAATTGCTGTTAAAATAAACACAATCAGTTGCTGTGAAACATTCTAAATTATAACTATACTACTTAACATAAAATGACACCCCACAAAATCCTCACCAGTTAAAAACAGAGAAAATATTCAGTTTCTTCCAATTACAATTTTTGCTGATGTGTGGGCAATCACACAGCAATTTACCTCACAGTGAAATCTCTGTTCTTTACAGGTGTTATTAACTCAGACTAATTCTCTGGAGGCTTCACACTGAGCTTTAATTTTCAGCAAATCTGTGGATGAACTGGTAAGACTGGAGGAGCTTTAGCTTGATTGTAATGAATAATTCACTCTTGCTAGGCTAAACGCAGAAAATGAAAGACTAGTCTCTTATGGGAGCCTTATGCTTCTCTCTATGGTTTATACACTTCGGTTTCTTCTGCGGCTGCCTGTCCTATGTGGATTTGACAGCTTACATAAATAGTAATCTGTTGTTAAAGGATGGAAGTTGAAACCACATGGAGTTAGCCTACAGGTTCAGAGATGTAGAGCTGAGTGTTTGCTCTAAGGATAGTTTTACCCAGAGTAAACCTTAGACAAACAAATACATACAACACGTGATGGGAATACACAAACACCTCATTTCAACTATAATATAAAGCAAATCAAAGAATCATCATTATGCATTATATATCTCAAATGTACACATCTCACTATGCATATAACTACTTTTAGTGCTAAGAATGGACTTTTAAAGTTAAATCTGTGGGGAGGCTTTCCATAAACCTTTTAAAATATGCACCCAAGTGCCTTGAGCTCCCTGCTTTCTCCATAACAATCTATTACTGTCAGTCTTGGAAGATTATCTTTTACAGCACATCTGAAGCCATGGCTAGAAGAGCATTTAGTTCATTTCTGTAAAAATGAGAATACAATAGATAAGATTAAGCACTTTAAAAGGGATTTTACATTAATCTTCCTGCAAGAGAGGAAATTGTCTTCAGTCAGTCCCTCAAGTTACTAAAGACATGACAACTTCCAATTAGCAAATCTAAAGCTTCTTTTTTATTCCCTATTTGTTAATATGAACATGAGGCTTAGCAGGGATCTTAAATACAACGACCATTGAAATACCTCTGAAAACTGTAAATAAGTTTTTGGTTTGCTAAAAAGCCAAATGATCAGAACTATTCATATTCATGCTTCTTTTGTACCTTTGACTTCACTGAAAAATAGTGGTACACAGAAATAAAAAAAATTTAATGAAGTGTTTCAGTGCTACTGCTTATCCTGGGAGAATAGACAATACAAGGAAAATATTTTTTCTTGGACTTTCTATACACACATATATGTACAGTTCATGAGTTTATTTCTGTTGATCCATATGAACCACAAGTTTGTGTTTGTCTAGACATGTTGAGAGGTCTCCTCATTTTTTGGAGGACTTCCTGAGCTTTTCCTGACTCCCTTTCCAGAAAAAAAAAAAAAACAACTCAACAGATGAGCCTGGGAAGTGAAATTTGTAACTCTGCTGATGACTAAAAATCATGGTTTCAACAGAGTCAGTGCTTTTATATTTTTATTTAGTGATTAGACTTCATGACCTTAGAGGTCTTTTCCAGCCTTAACAATTCTATGATTCTATGGTTCTATGGCTCATTGCAATTTTCCCCTCACTACAGCTCCTGGTAACCTCTCACAGACAAAACCTATTTATCTCTTAGTCTCCATCCTAAAAGGGTTGAGGACATTATCATTTCTCTGTGTTTTCATCCCTCAGATATTACCTTTTTTTAAAAAAAATATTTTATTTTTTCTCTTAAATATTCTTACTATTTAAAATAAATAAGCTCAGAACTGAATTCTCTTTTATATGTCCTTACCCCAGTTGCAGAAATAATGAAATGGAATAGAACAGATATTAGCTGTAGGGGAGCTACAGATCCATTGCCTTGTAGCCCCTGACCTCTATGTCTTACAGGGAAGAAGTACTATTTCTTGAGAAGGGCAGGAAGCAGATTTCAGTTCCTAACATATATTTAACTTTATTTTTGTTACTATTTTAAAATTATCTTTCTGTTCTAATGTCAGGACGCACACACAAACACACACACACTAAAGAGTTAACAAAAGTGTGCTCTCCCCAGGCCCTACCCTTCAATCCAAGGCATTTATATCATACCAAAGTGCATTGAGCGGGATTTGTTGAACTTGAGCGTGTTGAAATGTCTCACCCATAATAGTTATTTAAGCTCAGTATAAAGGCAACCATTCAGAAGGCATTCATCCCAACTACCTGAGATCTTTTTTCTTGGAATAGAATAGGATCTCCCTTAAAATGTTTCTCTTCTTTCCCATTAACAAAGGAAGCCCAGATAGCTAATTTATATTCCCAAGTGGTGTAAAACTGTTTGCGATTAATGCTATATGCGTATGTTCTATAAATACATTTAGGCTCAAAATACTCTTTTATTCTTTGGGTAAATGTGGAGGAAAGAAGGGATAATATTCATAGCAGAAACACGTGACCCTACAAACAGTTTTTGCTGGCAACTGAGTGACAAAGTTAGACTAGGGCATTTGTTCATAGGAAAAGCAATCCATTACATTTATTTCAGTTCCATTAATATTATTGCTAAACAAGAAAAGGAAAATCAGAACATCAAAGTATAAGACAGGCAATGTGACATGGCTAACTTCTGATTACCATTCTTAGTTTGGTTTTCCCTCCATGAGAGTTTGAAAGGCTTTTGAGAAGTGAAAGTCTTGCTACTAACAGCTCAGAGATGTCACTGTGAGAACAGGCAGGGATGAACTAGCTAGAACACTGTAATCCTTTCAGGGGCCATCCAAAATCAAAACTGAACTTGAGAAAGTCTTTGGACCTTACTTGCCATTCTTAAAACATTCTCCTGTAGACCTTTACCATTCTAGTTTTGAGTGGGAACAGGAAAAAAGTCTAAAAACTCATGATAAGAAGGTCTTCCCTCTTTGCTGTCTAATGGACACAAGGCAGCTGATGTTTTTATTAGGCAGTCAGTACCTACACAATATCTAATCCACTTTTGGAAGCCAGAGACATTTCAGTATGTTGAGAAGAATCTGAAATTCTGAGCAGTTCAGGTTCAGTCTGTGCCAATGCAAACTTCTAACCTTCAGAGGCTTGTTGCCTTATGTTTAACATGACCTACAATACAACCATGTGGGTCCAGTTCCAGCGAAAGAAACACAATATATTTGACTGAAGTGTTGGCCCAGTGACAGAAGTCAATCATCCAACTGATTAGGACACAGAGAGAAGAGTTTCAAAATTAGAAAGGGGCCCAAAAATGTCTAGAAGAGAAAAGCAACTGGGTCTGATTTTCAAAAGGTTATACATCTGCTTTACATATCATATTTCATGACTGCCTGACCCTGAGATATACGGCTGGTACTTCTGACTGCAGTAACACTTTCAACAATAGCTTATTAAACTGAAATATTTTCGAATCCAGCTTTATACAGAATTACAAGCATCTGAATCTCCACACTATCACTCTGAGAGTCTTAACAATTAGCAAGCAGTACTGCTTAGGGAGTAAAAATGCATTTATTTTTAGTAGACATTTATTACTTCCCATTTACTTTTATTTTCATCATGTTGTTATGTTTCCTCTCAGGAGATAGGTATGAAAAAAAAACATATTTAATTACCTCCATTTAAATATCCATTAAAAAGGAAAAGCTATTAAAAAAATGTATGTTGTTGCAATTATGGAAGTGACCTCAGAAATAAGGTGCATAATTCTGGTCTCCTGATGGAAAAATTGAACTGTGGGGACTTGTCTTAGTGGGGATGTTTTTTACATTATTTAATTAATCTAAACAGCCTGGTCCTTGGAAACATTCATGAAAAACAGCCTCTTCTACAAGTTGATGTTGATTTTAACCTTTCTGGGTATCTCTTACTGAGCCTTTTACCAATGGAAGTATCAGCTGAAAATCCCAAAAGCATCCACTTCATTTAAAGCCACAAAAAAAGTCTCTATTTAGACACGAAGAACCAATGGTCATTAAATCAAAAAGATGAAGGAAATTCAGAGCTATCGGGCCAACAGCACATATTTATGCGAGGGCAATTTTCGAAGAGTTCCTGTGCACAGAGTGTTACCTTCATGCTAGTCTGTGGTTCTTCCACAGTCATAACACAGGATGGATGGAGATCTGAGGCCAGCACTCCTTAAAGATACCTTTCAGTACCTCAAAGGGCATTACATACATGATGGATTTTTTTCAAATACATCTTTGAAACACTGCATATTTGTTGATTTTTTATGGTTTTTTTTTTTAAATATAGATGGTACAGAGCAACTTCAAACTGTGGCACACAGATGGAGCATTCTACAGATGCAGTGACTTGGTGTCTCTTGATCTTGGGAATAAAAGCAGTGGCAGAATCACCAACTGCAAATCTAAGTCACTGCTACCAGGGCCCAAAGCATATTGTTGGATGGTAAAGGATGGGATGGAAAAAAAAGATGGGGGGAGAAGGAAGGAGCAGAAAGGAAGCAGAAGATCTGGCTACACTGGAAGCAGTCAGGTGAAGTATCAGAATCTCTACCCATGCTTTTGTTTTGCTTATACAGATACCTATAAGTAATGAACTTGAATTGGGAGACACATTTTCACCAGTTTTGTCTGATTTTTTTTTTCTTCTTCCCTTTCGTAACTGGCAAGTGAAAGATTTGGAAATTGGATTTCCAACACAGAGGGAAGTTAGAATTAATGCCAGGTAGGTATGTCTATTTCTTGGAACATAAACTATATACTGAATTTTAACTCAGAATGGATTTTTATAACAGTGATTAAAAGTTTATAAAATGTAAATCTTGGAAGTAACTGAAGTGAAACAAGAGTCAGAAAGAACCACTAAAACATTACTTGAACACTATGGAATGAACCAGTCCTTGGAAACCTGGCATCACAGAAATCTCCCTTTCTCTTTATGCAGTATTTAATCTGCGATCTGCAGTTGTTTTGCCTTCCAGGACACTTTCCACTATATATGATAGATTTCCTCTGCAAATGGCATTTCAAATCTCACTGACTCATCCTCTGCTAATTAAAAAAGCTGTAAAATGACTACTATAAAAACATAAATACAGCCTTACAATTGCTCAGTATGAAACTCTTACAAGGTATGACATTATGTAAGAATTAAATGCCCTTAGTTCCTGCTGAAGGAGGTGAGCATACTATGACAGGCTGATAAGGCACAGACCTTAATAATTAGATACTATTCATTTAAATTAAAGATGAAGGTCCATTCCTAATTCACCGTTACCCAGCTCACTTTCCCAGAGTCAACAGAGATCTCTGTAGCTACAGCAGGTTCTCAAACCAACTTTCTTTACAAATAGACCTTTACTTGGAACAGATCCCTCAAGCCAAATATAGTACTGTGTATCTCATTAAACCACAATAAATTAATGTTCAAGTAATGATGAGTTTGACTTAATCCCACAAAAACCAGGGCAATTGAGAGTTAATCACGTCACCCTTAATTTGCAATTTACAGTAAGCGCTGAAGAAATGAACACATCTCTCTTGGTAGCAAAGATCCTGCAATGACACAAGAACAATGGAGCAAATTAAAGATGGAGATTAATGTAATTATGGTTCTACAGTGTCTGCCAGGAAGGATGCAATGTAGCTGACTTCCTGTAATGCAGTTTACAGTGTGTGGTTTGATTACAAAGTACCTTGGGTCATTTTACAGTAGGGAGATCCAATTCCATGATAGCACTCCATTCAGGATTATGAGAGCAGTTTCCTCACTGGATTACTACACTGTATGCTAGTTTCGTTATGTTCAGTGTGCTCTGTTTCCCTTGTGTGCTGCACATCCAGCATTTGGTCAGGGACCCAATAAGAACATCCTGCAGCCATACAGAGGCCTGGATTTCCTTGCATTTGTGCAGAAGCCCACCCTGTCAACTTCAGCAGACATCCTGAAGTTAAATGCTAACCAGGTTCCGCAGAGTCAGTCACTTGGTATTAACAGATGACATCAGAAAGGGCTGAGAGGCTATTGAAATATGAAAACCAGCTCAAGCTTACTGACCATGGGACTTGAGAGGAAATAAAGAGACAGAGAAATACCCTATCATACTTCTCCAGCAGTCTGGCATGGTATGCAAAAAAACATGACCCCATTTTATACACAGGCTGACATGACATGACATGCTACAAGACTGAGCACCTGTACACAATTATGGAAGTGTGTGCGTGAGTATAATTTCTGGAGCAGGCCATGGAATCTCATTTGTTGATAACATAGTAACACAAACACACGAGGGAAGTTCTCATGCATCTTACTCTGTGCTGCTGAGTGAATGGAGAGAGATGGGAAGACATCACATTATATCTTTGTGCCCTGAGTATTGCAGGGGATAGGGAAAAATACAACCTGAGTGTACAACAGCAGCATCCCAAATGCTCATACCCAGCAAAACTGAGTCCATCTTGGGCACATATAATAACCTGATTTCCAGGCATGCGTTTTGCAACAGTGCTTGCATGTTGGTGAATGGAACTGAAATAATGACTCTGATTATAATTCATACCCCACATTTCCATTCTAACTCTACTGTGAATAATTCTTTGGTATAAATATGCACACTCTAATGATTTAGTAAACAGTGGTCATTTTCCATTACAAGTGAATGAATGTAAAAGGCTCTTATTCTGAAGTAGAGGTCCACGCTTCATACCTGGAGATACTCAACACTGCAAATTCCAACAGACACAGACTTTCAATCCATGAGCTTCACATGACTGAAGTAAACAAGCCCTCTGCAAATGGCTATAAAAGGGTTCACATGCTAGATTGTCAAAAATCAATAGGTGGTCTACTGCTAGCTAAAATCAGGAGGCGAAAGAGAAGGCAATGAGCAAAGAAATCCACTTAAACCTTTAAAAATGCCTGGGATTAGATTAAGAAATTCAACATATGTGTGTGGATTACAAAGACAAGACAAACAGCTAAAACCCATTTGTTTCTGTCAACTGATATAAGCACATTTGCAGAGGATTTTGCAGCAAGATTCAACTATGTGTGCCATTGCAAAGACTAAAGCTTAAGCCAGTACCATTTCTTTGTAGAAAGCAGAAGGACATGAATATATGGTAAAGGCAGTGAAAGGAGAAGAAAAGTATGGAAATTAAAGAGAACCAGGTAGAAAATCAAGGGAGAGAAGAGGGGCATGGAAATCAGTGGAGAAAAAAGCTGCTTGAAGTTTCAGGGAAACTCACAGGGACAGCCTGTGCTCTGACACAGACACCTCTGACAGCACTGACAGAATATTAATCTTCCTCCCCCATTCTCCTCCAAACAAAACTGTGGTTCACTGAGATAGCTCTGGCATTCATATGAACTGGCTTCTGGTGGTTTTGTTTTCTCTGTTTCTGCCAAAGTCATGTGGATAGCATGGCTGAATCTCTGCATCTTTAGCTGCATTTGCAGGGACAAAGTGATTTTATATCTTCCTATTGCTTCTGGCACTCTCAGTATGTGACCACGAAGTAGCTCTCCCTAGGACTGGCTAGGAAACAACAATTCTGTCATGTGGAAATAGTCAGGATTGGGTAGTTTAGATTTTACTCTGGTGAAAAATGAGTTTTTAATGCTTTTTCTTTGGGTTTTTTTTTGTTTGTTTGCTGTTGTTGGGTTTGTTGTTTGGGCTTTTCTTTAAGAACATAACACCCATCCCATCTTGGCCAAATTGCTTGGTGATGAGGGCATGCAGCTGAGATGGAGGAGACCGAGGTTCAGCTCCCTGATCCAAACCAGACAGAGCAGGGAGTTGAAACCTGGCTTGCTGTTATCCCTGTGGAATATCCTAATCTCTCACACTAGAGAATTTAGGTTCAATTCCTTGCTCTGTCTGGTTTAGATCAAGGATTTGAACCTAGGTTCTTTCCTCTTCAGCTGAGTACCCTAATCAGCAAACTATTGTGTGTCCACAGAAGGGTTCCTTTTGTTGTAAGCAAGCTCTTAAGAACAAAGAGAGTGTCAGAAACCACTTCTGTTTCTACATTAAAACATTTTTCTTCAGAAGAATAACAATAGCATCAGACTGGACAGCATGTTCTTTAGGGCAGGGCTTAATCCCGCATGTCATACAGAAACGCAAAAAACATCTTCCACAAAGCCTGGCAAGTGTGTCAACAGAGTGCTCTCACTAGATCAAATGAATTCATGGGCTTCAGTGCTTTGCTGGATAAAGGCCACTGCACTTTGTACACCGAAGAGTGGAATTCTCACTATAAAGTTATTTTGCCTTGCATGTTTTGGACTCGAGGCTTTCTGCCTTATGAAACAACAGAATTGTGGGAACTGATGTTTAAGCAGCATTTTATCATTCTGCCATACTATAAGCCACTGTTTAAATTTTTTTTCAGCACTGTATATACACAAAAGAAGCCTGTTGTTTGATATAGAAACTCATTAAGTCTGTTGGATTTTATTTTCTAACTTTAAATCCATTTTATTGAAAACTGAGTCTTTAGCTTCACTTAGGAGACATAAAAAGTGTAGACAATGCAACTTCCAGTGGAATAATGTTGAATTCAGAGCACAGTGGAAAAAATAGGGCAGCTGGAGGGAATCAAATGTTCAGACATCATGGCAAAGAGTGAAAAAAGAAAAAAAGATCATTTATAGGGGCAACAAAAAGCATAGGGTACTTCAGTGGTTCTATCTCAATCCGACAGCTACATTTCCATTCACAAGCTTCATTTCTTCACTTTTTTATTTTCATTAGAAAGGTTTCATTCAGTTGTCTAAATTTTTAATAGGAAGGAAACTCAGGCTTCTCACACAGCACCTTCAGGAACATCCCAAACTTTATGCTTAATGACTCAACTCAGTAAAGCACTTAGGTTTGTCTGTAATATCAAGTGTATCTTGGGTTGTTCTGATGGAGCAGAATCAATAAGATCTATGAATTTCATGAATGTTTAAAGATATAAATATCTATCAAGGAAAGAGGAGAGGATGGGAGTTCCAAATTCAAGTTTTACAATCCTTTTTTAGTGATCCTTAGTTTTCTGGTTTTTGTGCATGAAAAGAATACCTTTTCATCTCTCAAATATTTCAGAGATTCCATTAATGTCACTAATGTGTTTGGAAATGGTTACCAAGAAACACTGAAAAAGAATATAAATGCCTGCCTATCAAAACACATTTTAAGAATAAATAGCTCTTCTTTTATGACAGGCATTTATCTGTTGACTCTAATGAAAATATAATGAGTATAGAAAGCCCTCACTTTATCTGTCCTGTCTTACAGCCTTCTGCTTTATCTGTAAACAGAGATAAATCACCAAAAAGGAAACTAGGGCTTGGTAAATTAGTCTTTTGCTGTTGAAGAAAGAAGTACAAATTTTGGTTTGGTTACAAGCAAATTAATCCAATTAATTCCTACCTGTCTCCATATTAAAAATGTTACTAAAGGAAAGCGCTGAAGATAAACACTTGAGAGAAAAAACATCTGTGAGGAGAAATTTAACTTCAGCCTGTGCACAGGGTATGAATCCTTACTTTAACATAAATTCATTTGTAAAGAAATACTTAAAAAAAAAAAAGTATTCCTCAATTAGGACTGAAAACAGGCCAACCTACAAGTTCCACCTAAGATACAAGGCATACAAGATACCTTTCTCTTACTTCACACTTGAACAACTTCTGAAATTCAATGTAGAAGGAAAAACTTCAGCAGCAAGACATTCACTGTATCCCACAATCAACTCAGTTTCTGTGTATCAGCTATACCATTACAGCTAGAGTAAGATTCAGTGGGTCTAATCTGGGGTTTTTTTCACATTCCCTCCAGACTACCAGGTTTGATTTGGAATGAGGGGTCCAGTTTTATTAGACTCATTCAGGTAACTGTTTTACGATATGAAATGCGTGCCTCTCCCTTCATATTAAACCAGAGTTTTCTGACCTGCTTCCCAGGGCAACTTTTGTTGGCCAGATTGTAAAGAATTAGAGTAGTGTATATCTGTTCACATTCCTCCTTCCCTCTCTGCCTTCCTCATGAAGTGACTATGAAGTGAAGCCTGTCTGCAAGATGCCCTACAGCCAGATATGAACGAGAGCTAGCAACAACAAAGCATTCATCCAAATGCTTAGCTAGGCCTCCAAGCGTAAGGCTCAAGCAGCTAAGGAATTTGACAAAACAAGGTTTCACTGTAGAATAAACCATACGGTTTTCATTCTCCCAGAAGTATCTTGCCTTCCCAAGTAACCCTAGTTTCACCAAGCCACCTGCCTATGTCAGGGAAATCAATGAACTTCAAAAGTAGAAACAACTCATGATGAACAGTGAGTCCTGTTTTTCTAAACATCAGAAATGCCAGCACTGTAGCAGTGTGCCTTCTTTTTTTGCCAAGCCATCCAGGGAACTGTAAATTAAAGGCTGATTCCTGGACCTTACATGTCCAGCCACTGCACTACACATTAATCTCTTTCCTCAATTTGGTTGCCAAGTTTGTAATAAGGCTGTGTGACGCATACCTGGAACCACAAGCCAACCATATGTGCCAACACAAAAAGTGGGCTGGTCCAACAGAACCATGCATCCTGTTAATTTGGGGGTCAAAATAACCGTCTTAAGAAATCAACTTTTTATAGGAACTTCAATTAAGTTATGTTTCTGGTAATCCCTTATGGATTAAGCTTTTCCTATTGACAATCACACCTAATTGTGTGTACACCTATGTAGCAAACAAAATGCTACATATAATCCTGGACAGCTCATAGAATCAATGAAATGGGCTTGTAAACATGTGAGACACAGATGTTGTGGCTCTGTTTGCCTTCATTTTTTTAATCAAGAAGCAGGAACAAAAACACAGCAGACAAAGGATTAAATCGTTATTTGTGTTAAAGAAAGTGGACAGTCAAAACAGAACACATGATTTCAAATAACTCATAACATACTGGCATTTTAGTGTTTGGAAAAAAAACAAACTTGCAATAGGAAAGCATTAAGGTTTCATGGAAAAATTAGTAAAACTTCAAGGAATTTAGAGGACAAAGTATTTTTGTATAAAAGAAACTAGCTTCCTCTGATTCGGTAGGAACCAGACTAAATTAAGTCGGAGAAATATATTTCTTTTCAAAATCTGACATTAGCATTGTATATATAGTATTAATTGATTTTATTCATTGCTTTGGTTCAAATTGATATGACAATGTCAATGACACCTAGAGCACAAACTCCCTGTAGGTGCTGTTTATGTAGTTTAGATAACCCCCAGCCTCTATAGCCTAGCTGGTGTTCTAATTGTGCTGAAGTATGCCTTTACACAAAGCTGATAGGAAAACTTGGATCCAGCTAGACTATTAAGGAGGAAAGGAGAGATTTACCAGAAGTTCCTAATTAACTAAGCGTCCTGGCTTGCCAGGGGGTAAAAAACCTCACACTGTATACAGAAAGAAGTCCTTTGATATACACACAGCATAAGATACATCAATTGCATTTTTTCAGAAGCAATCTTCCCATTTCTCTAAGACAAAAGATGCTGAGACACAGTTGTAATGGCTGTAAAGTTAAATTTTCTCTCGTGCTTAAGTACACTCCAATTTGTTAATAGGTCTGCATGAGAAATCTGAAAGATAAGTACACAGAACAGAGACAAAGAGGTGAAAAATGTGGCCAGTTCTAGTGCTGTACATGGTAACCTGCCACTCAGTAGCTTTAAGATGCATGGAAATCATTGATAAATGGAGAGTGTGGATATGCTCAAGGAGTCACATCGTATGTGCAGTGAACCCACCATGGTCTGATGCTGTTGAGCTCACCAACACAGCCTAGAGTAATTCTTCTCCCCCAGAGGAATGTGTCAGACAGCAAGCTCTAGGTAAAAAATGCAGGCACATACATGTACCAACACGAAAAGTGGGCTGATCAGAGCAGTTCATTTCACTTCTGTTGGGGAAATAGTTCAACCCCCCTGCTAGGTCTCACAGACAGGAAAATATAAAAAGAGCTCATTCATCACATCTCAGTCTCAGCCCAGATTCATGCCTGAGCATGAGCCCAGATTCATGCCTCTGCCATGTGTGGAAGGAGTTGATAGTCTCAACTCAGCACAGTGGTGCACACAGAGAGTGTCATCCCAAACTCCTGCAACCCCACCAGAATCTGGGGTCTGAGCTGTCTCACTCTGGAGCAGGAGAGCAGAGGCAAAGGAACAGATCTCCACTCAAGAGAGTTTGGAGAGCAGAGAATGTGACATCTTCACTCCAGGTCCCCAGGATAAGTTAGTATTCGCGATAGATTGAAATACTGACACTGTTTGAAAACTTCTTACAATACCTGCTACTCAATCTCACTTATTTCTTCCCTTCTGTAAAATAAAAAGCAATAAAAATACTAATGAAAATATCAGAGTTCTCTGTATTGAGCTCTTTGTAGGGATTCGTAGGCATCCTGTCATAGTTATCAGTGTCCTTTGTACCAATTCAAGCCTGGTTACAGAGAGATTATTTTCAATTCAAAGCAATGAATTAGAAGCAGAATTTGAAATACAGTTTTATAGATGAAGTAAAATAAAAATCTTTAGAGCAAGTAACTCTTCTGTATGTCATGCATACAATTACAAAGCTATTTTCAAGTAGTTATCTATATAATCATCTGGATGATATCAACTATTGGAAGCATTGACATAATATGTATTTACTTTTTTTTCCCTTAGTACAATGACACAATGAATTTTAAATTTTTCATAGAAAAATCACTGTTTTCTTAAATTTGTATAGTACAGTCAACTCGAGTGAGGCTCAGGAAAATTGTGATTTCTTTCTCTAAGTTACATCACAGCAATTCATTACAAACATAGATAGGATACAGCTTGCAGAATGGGTTCAGTTCAATTCAATACCTGAGAAAACTATTGAGAATATATATGGAATATTTTCATAAGTAGAATCTGTTTATGATCCTTTCATAGGAGGGTGAGTTGAGAGGCATAAGAGAATCTCTGTGTGTATGTGTGCATGTTAGTATAAACACAGATTCAAATTTAGGGCTATGTTAGCTATCATATAAACAATTTTAATCTACATATATCACACATTATTCCTGTGTGAAAATTTTGGGTTGTGGGTGAAATTAGAAGCACACATTCCCCCCAAGCAAGCACCGGTAGAAACTATTCTACAACACACCATCACAAACCTTGTACAAGTACACATTATTTGGGAAATAAAGAATCCAAAACTCTCTTGTATAAATATTTTAGAGAGTTTTTAAACTTTTTATTAGGAATATTTTTGTATCCTTCCAGCTCTTTCTTTGATACCCTGAATTCAGCTGTGCAGATTTCAGCAGGAGATAAAAATTCTACCTTCTCTAATTAACTTTTAATTGACTTTCTACATTCAAAGCCTAAAAGACCAGTTACCATATGTATTGAAAAACATAATGTATAAATATGTGTTACATATCCTAATGGAAAATCAGGAATCTTTTATTTTTGGTAGTTCAGAGATCCTGTTTCATGACCATTTAAATACCACTTCTCTGAACTGAAATTACAGGATGGAAATCTCCAGCATATATGAAGGAGTCACTCTTTTGAGTCACTGGTGATCATATCTAGAGGCACATATATACACGTAGGTACACAACCAATGGAACTTTTAAGGATGCCTTCCTGCTTGAAATGGTGAAAATAAGAGAGACACAGCAATAGTAGTAAGTGAGATTGCAGAAACAAATGCCAAATGCAATTTATGTGTTAAATTCAAAATGCTGTATATTCTTTTCACCACTGGATGTATAGTAGACAACATACAGCTAGCTACATAGTTGAATATGCCAGTCAACAGCTGCTCCTAGACTCTGTTTTTCTTTTCAGTGAGCTAGGCAAATTGTCACACTCCAGTTTATTTTCTGCAAACAAATCTGTCCAGCTTTAGTAAACATTTTCCATTAGAACTCTGGATGGCTACAAAGCCTAGAAACTCTGTGTCCTGGTTAGAACGGCTGGGACCAATTCATCCCTGGATGGGTGTAACCCAAAACTGTGTATTCTATAGCCTCCATGCCATTTCCCAAAAACTGCTGTCAGTAGAGGCCTGCAAGGTGGGAAGATGTTCCTGTACCCTTTTATGGAATTCCCCGCTCTGATATCCTTATATGGAATTCCCCGCTCTGATAAGAGGGACTGAGCATCCACATGCCCTTTTATGGAATTCCCTACTCTGAGGGAGGGACTGAGCACTCCCGCCTGAACTGGAGAGTATATAACTGGGAGTTTCAGAGCCTTGGCTCTCTCTCTCTCGTGGGACCCAGAGGAAGACAGCAGACCACCGCTGCTCCCAACCAGGCTGAGACCACCACCCTCGACTGGACTGCAATCACCACTTCTGACCAGACTGCAGCAGCTCTCCCACCAGCAGGTTTATTCCCTCTCCCTTTGCTTTGGACTCGGGGGGTGGGCCAAGGTACACCACTTTTGTTCATACCCCAGGGTGCTGGGTTTGTACATTTGGGTTTTGTGGATTAAAACCAATTGTCTGTCTGTATAATTGTACTTATTGCATTATTTTAATAAATTGTTATTCTGACTTATAAATCTCTCTTTTGAATTGAGTTCATTTTGCCTTGCTGGTTAACTTTTAAACCAGCACACTCTGCTTATCAGTACTTTTCCCCATTATAAAGTTCACAGCACAGAAGGCTCTGTAGTGATCAAGAAATCATCAAAACAGCTGATGAATATTCACTCTGTTCCTTAAATTAACTTGATTCAATAACCTTTTCTTTGTATTTAACTCTTCTCCAAAGCTAGTTTCAAGTTGAATCACTACCAGCAAATCTGGATTATGTACTCAAATAACCCAAAATTCAGACTTGTAAGGATGGATTCTGTAACTCTCCAGTTAGGAGTAATACCCTGGGACCCAAAAACCCTGACTTTGCACTAGTTTTGAGTGCCTGCGTCTCATTTAACAAACAGAGACTACATATCACGTAGAATATCAAGGGTTATGGAACAACCTAAACCTTCGTCCTACAAACACTTATGCCTGGGCTTAACTTTACAACCACATGTAAAAGTTTCTTTGATTTTAATGGAAGTAAGCACAAGAAGAATGTGAGTAAGTGTTTGCAGGATCAGGGTTCAGGGGGTCACGGATTGTATTTTAGGAATATTTACAATGAATTGCTTGTGGATGACTTACAGAGAAAGAGGCTTTACCAGAAGACATTTCTAGATAGCAAACGAATTCAAGAACATCGCAAGTGTAAAGGGCAAAATTTGTGATTAATTCATGTCCCAAAATTATTCATGGATTTTTGCCATATGCTAACATCAGGAATCTATGAACAGTAACACTCCTGCTGAGCTATAGAGAAGAAAATTTCTGAACCTTGTGAAGCATTCTGAATCCTTTGAAAGAATTCCCAGATGTTTGTATGGAGTAATTTCATTTCCTCCTTGGGGGTCTCAGTTGTGAAGGCCTAGAAGTTGTATTTAACCAAGGAATAACATCATTTAAAAACCACTGAGGTAGTCTGGTATACACTGTCATATTTGTTCTACATCTCTTCACTGAGTACAGAAAAATGCATTCTCTGCTGTCTAAATACCTGATGCAAAAAAGGACCGGGAGGAAAGCCAGCTGGCTTAGGCTCAGCCAATATGAAATGGAGGTGACACATGCTGGCAGACTGAAGCACTTTGAGGAATTGGAAGAAACTTTCACTGCCTCTCTAGTTGATGGCATCTATCCACCCATTGTCCAAGTGGCTTTACAGTCAGCTAGGCTGCAAATTTTCCAGGCATCATTTTGTTATTCTGTGTTTGCACAGTGCCCAGAATGCCAGGATCCCAGATTGTACAACTATGAGCTACGAAGATACAAACAATTAACAATATTAAGCACAAAGACTTCCCAAGCTCATCTCTGGTTCCAGGTTCTCCATGTTAATAGTAGCAGGTATGGCATCCTCTATCTGTGGCTGCACCAAGGCTGTAGCAGTTCCTCACAAAGACATAGCATGCAAAGTTAATCATGTCTTTGATGCAGTATTACTAGGAGGACATAATCGGGCATTACCTTTGAGCCTCCCTTGGAAATTAAGTCCAATAATGATATTTTACTTTGTAAAATAAAGTTAACCTCAGTGAGAACATGCAACACTGGCTTTGCCTCTTATACTGGTGATCAGTTCCACTAGTCTTTTTAGGTAAGCCGTGCTGGTATTTAGAAATTGTGAGCATTGAATGGAAACTGTGATTGTCAGAGACAGCCTTTTTCTCAAAAGAGGTGAACAAAGTAATCTCTTTTTTTTTGCAGATGGCTAAATATTTTGCATGACAGTGCATGCGAGACTCTCTCAGTGATTTTCAAATACGTGATGTTATTCCTCAGTTGAATAATACATCTAAGCCTTCACAACTGAGAGCTCATGAGGAGGAAATTTTTTAGCTTTTTGCAATAGGCTAAATTAAAAATATTTTCTTCAGAAAAATATACCTACTGATGAGAGATCAGAGTATCAACACTTTCAGTCACTACTCATCGGCCAAAATTGATGTTATTTCTGTATTATGCATTAAGTTACTCAAAATATTAGGAAGTGTGAAGTCTTGCAGTGGCTTAATTTTTCACAGGCCCTACCCTCATAATACTGCATTTCAAAAAGTCACTGTTTGATACAAAACACAAAATTTCTAGGGTAGTTTATTACAAGTACAGGATATTTTCAAAGTTGATGGGAACAGAAAATCCCATTGAACACACTGTAAAAATTGGAACACTTCTCCAAGTGACTAATAATAATAATAATAATGGCCCATCTTCGCGAACGAAGATTTGGGGAAAGGTCTTTTTACCTTTCCAGCCTGCACAATGTATTTTTTAGGTGAGACACAGCCTGCGCTGAACTGAGCCCACAGTAATCCAAGTGACTAAACACAAGGAATAAATGCCTAACCATTTCTGTTCGCTCTCAAAAACATAGCTGCAGATATATGTTCAATCTGAAATGAAAATATTTATTTTTCCCTGTCCAGAAATTAAACATGAGAGCTGTTTCTGCCACATAATAAAGGAGAACTTGTATCCAGGTATGAAAACACAACAAAACAAGATATTCATTTTGAAGGGAACAGTGTTAAAAATCCACCACATATTTTTATTCAGATGTTTTTATATCAGATTATAAAGGAGAAGCCCCATACCATGTGCCTTTGAGGAAATAGTGTCTTACCATGAGACTCCCACTCACTGTCATGATAATGTTCAGGTGTCATTTTTCATTATGATTACAGCCCTGGCAGATTAAAATGTTTTTGCCTTTTCCGTTCAGTCATATGAGTTTTCCCTGACAGCTTTCAGATTGCAAGATGATAATGATTGTAGGCATTCTGGCAGAAAACACTGAGGTTATTCTACATCAGTCTTCCCCTCTCGTGCTGTTTTTTTTCTACTGCTCACCCAAGAGCTGCAATCCAGTTGCTTCAAGTTGTTATATCTCTCCTATGTCTTCACTGTACCAGAGATTATTTCAAGATTTTTCAAAAGCATTTCTTGAAGCTTAGTAACTTTAAGAACACAGCATCAAAGTTTATTCAGTTAGGACAAATATTTTAATCCCTTTTAGGTTTCAATGTGATCAAAGTTTTACTCTGCTTATGCTACGATTTTATGCTGGGCACAGACAATACCTCAGTATCTACAGTCATGAGAGCTGTTTTAAAAGAATCTGTGGTATTTTCACTGTAAACCTTAGATTTCTTTTAGAGGACAGTAAGTATCTTGATTTTCTTAGTAGTCACATGTATTTTCTGCAGAGTCCTTGTTAAAAGAAACAAAGCCGTTTAACATGTAAGGTTTTGCTCTTTTTTTTGGATTTCTTGATTTGGTTAGTCTCTGCATTGAAACATTTCACATAAATTCATTTCCTTCTCTGTCTTTTTGGTATTAGAAGAAAACCAAAGATAAAAGGAGAGTAAATATAATATTATGGATTAAATGTATGAATTAAAATGTATAGAGAAATTAAAAGTAGGAAATAAAATATCTTTCTGAAATGTAATTTTTAGCTTCACCAAAGCTTTATGGTAAAAAAGCTTTCACAGTTTATTGCTTCTTGTTGATGGGAAATCAAATATTTTATGCATATGTATTTTTACATATATATATATATAATACATGTATGTATGTATTCCCTCTAAAATAATAATTTCCCTGGTAAAGATGGAAGAAAAGGGTCTATCTTTGTCAGAATCAATGGCAAAATCATAAAGTGTAGAGGGCAGCATTTCTCTACATATTTATATCATTGACAAGTGAACCAAAACACCTTCATGAGGGTCAGTGGAACTTGGTCAGTGGAACTTTCTGACATACACTCAGACTTAGGAAAGGCTTAGGTGGGAGAAAGCATTCTCTCACTTATTCACTCCCTGGCCAAGAAGGCATAAAACACAATAAGAAACCCATTTCAAAAATGCTGGAGCAGACACAGCCACGGTACAACTCTTGTGTGACAAGTTCCTGGGAAGCCAGCCAAACACAGGAGAATGTTCTCCCTTTCTGGGCATGTTCTCTGGGAGGTGTCCCACTGCTCATGCTGACAGTAATGGACCCATGGAAAAGAGCAGCACAACAGGCAGGGCTGCTGTCCTTAAAAATGGGTTTGTCTGGAAAAGGAGGACAGCAACCAGTGAGGTGAGTGATGCCTAAAGGCATCATGAGAAACAGAATTTATATTCTTTGGCATAGTCAAACGCTGAGAAGCAAATTACATCAGTATTTATTAGTCCTAATACAGCCCTTTAAAATAAATATTAAGTTTTTTTTAATACAAACTAGAGCGATTAATGAAATGCTACTGCTGAAGCAGTAGCATCACCTTTAATTAGCAAGCTTTTCTCTTGTTAGCTCTGAAACACCTGTGTCTTTCACTGGCATTTTACTAGCAGCATAGATGCTTTTACTGTAATTTTTATAGACAAATTCACACATGACTGAACGCTACAGCAGCTCTTAGGTTGTATGCTTGAGATTTTTTCTTGTTTCAGATATTAATATTTCTGCTTGGGTTTGGGGGGGAGCTTAATCATTTTGATAAGAAATTACTACAAACTGAGACAAAAATAAAGCAATTCAAAGAACAGTGGCCAGACCATTAGTTGTTAAATCAGGATGGGGAGATGGACAGAAGAGGGTGTGAAGGAAATAAATATGATCCACATAGCCTTAAAAAATAACTTTCAGGACTGGAGCAGGCCCTCTGGAGCAAAACTGCCCACCAGAAACTAAAATATGCTCAGACAGCCAGACAATAGGGTAATAATATTGAAGTTACTAAATCCAAAAGCCCAAGGAAACTCTTGTAGGTTTAAGAGACCCTCTTTTGAGTTTCAACTGCTCTGAAGCCGTACTAGTGGCTCAGAACTTACTGCTACAGATCTCCCTCTTCGTATGGAGGCTTGACCCATAGAGCTATGTAGTGGTGAGGAGTACTGCCTCTGCCCGACCCCCTCCCCAGGCCACCACTACGTACACTAGAGGAGATAGCAACTGTTTTAGGAGGGGAAGCAGCCATTCCCCTTCCTCCTCCAGCACCACAGAACTGAGAAGGAGCATTCCTGGCCCTCCAGCACCCCTCTGCACAGAACCACAGCATCATCAAAGTTGAAAGAGACCTTCGAAACCATCTAGTCCAACCAACCTAACCATCCACAAACCATATGCCCAAGTGCCACATCCAGGCACTTCTTAACACTTCCAGAGACAGCGACTCCACCACCTCCCTGGGCAGCTTACTCCAATGCCAAAACAGTCTTTCAGTGCAAATTTTTTTCTAATATTTAATCTGAAATTCTCCAGATGCAACATCAGGCCATTTCCTCTCATCTCTTCACTTGAGATGTGACAGAAGAGACTGACCTCCACCTCACTATAGCTTCCTTTCAGATAGTTGTAGAGAGGTCTCCCCTGAGAATCCTCTTCTTCAGGCTAAACATCCCCAGCTACCTTAACTGCTCCTCATAAGACTTGTGCTCCAGACCCTTCACCAGCTTTGTTCCTCTTCTCTGGACATGCTCCAGCACCTCAGTGTCTTTCTTGTTGTGAGGGGACCAGAACTGCACATAGGACTTGAGGTGTTGTCTCAATAGTGCTGAGTAAAATGGGATGATCATTTGTCTAGTCCTGCTGGCCACACTATTCTTCATACAGGCCAAGATGTCATTGGCCTTCTTGGCCATCTGGGCACACTGCTGGCTCATATCCAGCTAGCTGTCAAACAGCACTCCCAAGTCCCTTTCTGCTGAGCAGGTCTCAAGCCACTCTTCCTCAGGCTTATGTCGATGCACAGAGTTGTTGTGAAACAAGTGCAGGACCTGGCACTTTGCCTTTTTGAATTCCGTGCAGTTGCCCACAGCCCATGGATCCAGCATGTCTAGATCCCTCTGCAGAGCCTTGCTATCCTTCATCAGAGCAGCACTCGCACCTAATTTGGTGGCATCTGGGAACTTACTGAGGATGTACTCAATCCTCTCATCCAAACCATAGATAGAGATGTTAAACAGGACTGACCCCAATATTGAGCCCTGGGGAGCACCCTAGTGACCAGTCACCAACTGGATTTGGTTCCATTGTCTACCACTCTCTGGGCCCAGTCACCCAGACAGCTTTTAACCTAGAGAAGACTGCAGCTGTCCAAGCCATGAAAAGCCTCAATTCATTCAGGGGAATCCTGTGGATGGAAGATGGTATCAAAGGCTTTATTGAAGTCTAGATACTCAACAACTACAGCCTTTCCCTCATCTACTAAGCAGGTCACCCTCTCATAGAAGATCAGGTTGCCAAGCAGGACCCGCTTCCATAAACGCACACCTGCTGGGCCTGGCCTCCTAGTTGCCCTGCATGTGCTGTGTGATGGTACTCATGATAATCTGCTCCATGACCTTCCCTGTTACAGAAGTTAGGCTGACAGGTCTGCAGTTCCCCAGATCATCCTTCCAACTGTTCTTGAAGACGGGTGTTACATTTCCAAATTACCACTCAACTGGGACTTCTCCAGTTAACCACAACTGCTAGTAAATGATTGAAAGAGACTTTACAAGCTCTTTTGCCAGATCTCTCATTAATGTCAGGTGCATCCTATATGGGCCCAGAGACTTATGGGTGCCTAACTGGTATAGCAGGTCACCAATCCCTCTTGGATTAAGGGGGCTTCACTCAGCTTCCATTGCTAACTTTTAGCTCTGGGAGTTGCACTTTGCTGTTGAGCCTCACATCCTCTCTGCAGACCTCACCATGCTCCAGGCAGGTCCCCACCGCCAACTTGTCATGCAGCTGTTCAGTTCTGCCATCCCTGCCATGAAAGTTCACACCAGCTTTGCTTCATTTCCTGGTCATAGTTCAAACACTTCAATAGGCAGGTCTGCTCCATAAAGAGTCTTTTTGCCAAGAACCTTTTGGTACATAAAGCAGCACAGGGCTCGGGATGATGGTTATAGACTCATTCAAAACAGCTGCAAACTTGAAATTATTGGTTGACAACTTGGAGCTTTAAGATTCAATAGCAGAAAGGGGTATTTTGAATATTAGCTCCTGCAGCCAAAAAGCTGGTTACATCATAAAAATATAATCCTTTTAAGTCACATCTCAGTGGAGACAGTTACATGCCAATTGACCTAACAATTTGAAGCTCATGGGAAGGCAAACGTGTATATAATCTGCATTATACCTTAACCGATACCTTTAAAAAAGCACAAAGTTTTAGTCATTCAAATGTTTAAGAAATGTGAAGTAGGGTAAGATTAGTTTCTACTTGGTGCTAGTACCAGACTACACAGAGGAAACAGAGAAAGCAAGATGAGGCAGGGCAGTGGAGGTACCTTAGCATTTTAGCTGAGAAATAGTCTGGTAGCTTACGAAATCTGACACGCTAATGGTCAAACCTGGAACCACTACATAACAGAATGTACCTCAAAAGGAAAAGCACTTAAGCCTCTATCACTTTCTTTTTTTTTAAAGGTGCCTTAAGTGAAACACTTCACATGATGGTTGTTTGACTGTGTGTCTCGCATCATCGCGGTTTGAGTGTTTCCAATTATTTGTCTTTAACTTTGGAAAAAGAAGATGCACTGCCAACAACCAAAAGTAAACAGTACTTATCCATACATAATTCACCCACACCTTAAATCATGAGTTTTGCTCCACAAAACATAAACTGTTCAGGGTCAGTGCAGGATTACCCGATCAGAAACACAATAAATAAAGCCATTACAATAGGAAGAAAATTGGGTAGTTAGAATACGTTTGTTTCTCTTAAGTAACACAAATATGAAATAAACAAATGAATTAAACAGCTCTCATGCATGATTTGCAGCAGAAAATATTAACTGTTTGAATGACAAGGTTAAACTAAGCTTACAAAAGCCCCTAGGACAAAACAGTAGCTGACTCATTAGGAGGCTAT